>NC_081134.1:27490359-27575359 GCF_958295425.1 Solea solea
AGTAAGTAAAGTGAAAAAAGCAGGGGACCTAAAATTGATCCCTGTGGGACCCTGCATGACAGGGGAGCAGATGAGGATTCTGAACCACCAAGCTTTAAACACATAGTTCTATCTGCCAGATATGACCTGAACTATTATAATACACTACCACTAATGCCCATTAGGTGCTGTAAACGAAACAGTAAAACGTTGTGGTCTACTGTATCTAAAGCAGCAGTCAAGTCAAGCAGGACAAGCACAACAGCGTCACCAGAATCAGTAGCCAGTAGTAAAGTAAAACCTTTAATAATGCTGATTCTGTGCTATGAAAGGTTTTAAAACCAGACTGAAACACCTCCAAGATATCATGCTCATTTGTAGCATTGCACAATTGTTTTAAATAACACACGTGGTTTATGGCGGTTGGACACAACAATTTTGGAAAGGTGTTCCCTTTTAGCCTCTCTCACAGTATTGTGGTAGTCGCACCAGCAGTCCTTTAAAATTTGAAATGACACCTGCAGTTTGTCCTTTTTCACACTTGCGCTCAGCTTTGCGGAACTCCCGTCTGATAGCACAAGTTCTGTCATTAAACCAGGGCTCAGCTTTAGCTTTAGGCTGTTTGGGTTTCAGTGGAGCCACAGAGTCCAGGATGGCTTTGCAGGAGGAGTGAAACCAAGAACTGAGCTCCTCAGTATCAGACAGATTTGAGTCAGAAGGGATACAGCACTGGATAAAAGCAGCAGAGAACTGAGCAGCAGTTAGAGGGTTAAGAATCCGACGTAGCTGAGAAGGAGCGTGAGTTTCAACTGCAGTGTAGGATAATCCAACTTCGAATAGTACATCCTTGTGATCAGAAAGCACACTGTCACAGATCTCCTTAAAACAGACAAACCATGGGAGAGAACAAGATTTAAAGTGTGCCCATGTTCGTGTGTGGGACCAGACACAGACTGAACCTGATTAAAAGAGTCAATGAGGTTTAAAAAGTCCTTCACCAGAGGCTTATCAGGACAGCACACATAAATATTAAAATCACCAATAATAAGGACCCGATCATAGTTTGGAACGATTTCAGCCAAAAGTTCAGAGAAGTCATTTAAAAAGTCCTTATTATATTTAGGAGGTCTGTAGATGACGGCGCAAAAAAAACAACAGAATAACAAGCCACAGAGACAGAGGTAGACCAGCAGCCAAACACACCGGCGCCATCTTGCCTCTACTCTGTATGCACGTTGACTCCTCTGGCGCCACCCTCAGGTGTGTCTTCACTCATGTCTGTTCAATAGGTTTTACTCTGAGAACAAAATAAACCAGTCTCCATCTGGTTTTCTGCCGTGTCATAAAGCAGGAGGTCACTCAGGTGATAAATTTCCCCTTGTACAGACTCAGCGTCCTCTTAAAGGAAGACGACATAGATTAACGCGACGTATTATGGGTGCGTCAGCGTGATGGATGGCGCCCGCGGAGTGGAGTTGGGCCGCATTTCCACACAAACATCCTGTTGAGAGGAGGCTGTTAAAGTGATGGACGGCGTGGAGAAGCCCGGAGCAGATCAGCAGCAACATTCATCACTTTTACAGCCTCAACCTGCTTGTGGTGCATTAGCTACACTAGTTTACATGCCGTCATCCCGCGGACACACTGACCACAACCACACATGGTTTTATATCAAAGCCGATTTAAGAATCCAACTGAGATCACAGAGAGAAACCAAAAAATATTCACATTTAGTTACATGTGCATCTATGACCACAAGGTGGCAGCAGGAGCAGACCTTAGAATGTGCAAAAGTCCTGACATTAGTTAGGGTCCTTGAATGCATCTCGTGGCTGTAGAATTTGTTTTTGTTGTTGTTGATTTCTTTTGCAGAGAATTTAAAGTCAGTCGTGTAGTTTCAGCCGAAAAACGTACAATATTTTCCATCTTCATAGAGAACGAGCAGGTTTTTGGATGAAAGTGTTTTATGAAAATCATCCACAGGTGGAGCTGTTGCTGGAGCTAAACAGAGAATAACAGGTGAGGAAGACGACTCCTCACCTGGTTGTTTCTGGCCATTTTCTCCACGTCTCTCACTGCTGCTGCTGCTGCTCTGTTTTTCTTCACCTTCAAAGATTCAAGACACAAAAACAGGAAGTCAGAATCTGTGCGACGCCCACATCCGTCAGCGTAAAGATCTGCTTCAGATTATTATAAAGGTTCCGGTGGGATTAAACCATTGACTTAAAAAGACATAACAATCAGAGTTCAAAAAGAACTGACAGAAACATGATTGTGTTTTAAACTAAACCATGACTCAGCAGTTTTTCTGGCCTCTCTCCCTGCAGACATGAAATGCAGCTGCATCACATGGTTCTGCTAAACGGAGAATGACAACAATCTAATTACATCCATAACAATGTATGGAAGTGTAACGCCATGCCCCGCCCCCCCGCCCCCAAGACCATGCTGAGGGACGCACAACACCCCGACCTCTGACCCCCCGAGTCAACCACAGCCACAGAAGAGCCCTTCAGTCTGAGACAAAGGCTCCGTTCTGACCTGGTCCACAGAGAGATCTGATCAGAGGAAGAGGTCGGCAATGGATTTTTAAAGGCTCATAGAATAACGATTGTTTGAAGCATGAAAACGCAGATTATTTAACTGATAGCTCCGCCCCCACATTCACATCCTACATGGAAAAATGTCAGCCATTTATTAAAAAAAATAAGCAACTTATGATTAGTTTGTTTTTCTCGATGAGTCATTGGAAATGATGTTCTTGTTTTTGTCCACAAACATAAAATTATTCAGTTTTTAATGAAAATATTCACATTTAATAAGCTGAAAAATCACACAAGCCTTTTTTAATTATTTAAAAAAACCGACTTCTCCTGTGACCCAGTTACATGTGCATCTATGACCACAAGGTGGCAGCAAGAGCTGACATTAGAATGTGCAGAAGTCTTTTTTTTCATATACTTTTTTTGCAGAGAATTTAAAGTCAGCTGCGAAGTTTTAGCTGAAAAACGTACAATATTTTCTGTCCTCATAAAGATAAGTGTTGGAGTGTTTTGGTTTGGTTTGAATCATCATGCTGTTTAAACGTATTTTAAGTAAAAATAATAACCGTGCTACTATGCAGTGCAGTAAGTGTGTCCACATGGTGGCAGTAGTTTGTAAACTGGCGTAACGTCTCTAAAGTAAAATGAGATACTTAGGTCGTCAGATCCTCACAGTAGATTTTTAAGGAGCCTGAAGCCGACACTCACCGCTCTGCTGCTGAGGGGCATGTCCTTGTTGGCGATGTCAGATGAGGTCGGAGGTCGCGGAGGCTTCATTTCAGGAGCTTCTTGCTTTGTTTGTTTACGGCTGGAATCAGAGCTGAACTTCACACTGGGTTTGGAGGACTTGGATTTGAGCTTCATCTCCATCTCTGGAGTGAGGACGAGTCCAGGTTTGGGACTGAGGCTGGATATGGTCTTGACTGTGGGGTGAGCTGAAGGCTGAGGAGGAGGAGGATAGGTGGTGCTGTTGCTGCTGCTGAGAGGTTTTGGGCAACGCTGGAAGTTCGGGATGATTGGTGGAGGATGGAGTGGATGAGACACACCAGGAGGAGGAGGAGCAGGTGTGTTGTTCCTGAAGGCAGGTAGTGTCATCCTCTTCTCCTCTCCTTCTCCTCTACCTCCTCTGTTCTGATGCTCCCTCTGCTTCTGAGTGCGAAGCAGGGCGACGTTAACATGACGAGAAGGATGTTTGTTCTTGAAGATGGGAACCAGTTTAGGAGGAGGCAGAGGAGGAGGAGGGAGGAGAGAGGAGGAGGTGAGGGATGAAGCTGGCTGGAAGAATGGAAGAAAGGAGGAAGAGGAGGAGGTGGCAGTCAAGAGTGATGAAGCTGGGAGGAAAGGTGGTAAAGAGGAGGAGGGAATGGAGGAGAGGGAAGGAGCTGATTCAGGAGTCACTGAATCTGAAAAGAAAAAGGACACTTGTGAGGAATAAAAACAAGAGGACGAGGAGGAGGAGGAGCGGGAGGATGAAGGCCAGACTCCCAGTCCTCCACTTTGAGTCAGACCGGTGAAACTACCCAGAATCCCCCCAGCTCTGTCCTGCTGGGAGAGAGGAGACCAGACTGGAGGCTGTGACCTCACAGGAGGAGGAGGAGGGGGGGTGGGGTGGGTGAGGACATGCCTAGTGGACGTGAGGTTGACCTGTTCACCACTCAGCACCTGAGTAACAGAAGAAATTCACTTAACAACACAGTTTGTGACGATTTTCATTTCACCAAATGTTGCAGATATCAAGAATTTAATACCACACAAAATGACAAAAACATTACCAATGTTACGTGAAGATAACACTACTTACATACAAAAACATTACCAACGTTACGCGAAGATAACGCTACTTACGTACAAAAACATTACCATTGTTTCATGAAGATAACGCTACTTAAGTACAAAAGCATTACCAACGTTACACGAAGACAACGCTACTTACGTACAAAAACATTACCAACGTTACGTGAAGATAACGCTACTTACGTACAAAAACATTACCAACATTACGTGAAGATAACGCTACTTACGTACAAAAACATTACCAACGTTATGTGAATATAAGGCTACTTAGGTACAAAAATATAACTAACACCATATACATGTGTAATATAGATATAGACATGTATACAGTATGCAACTGTATACAGTCATAATCTGTATATATATACAGTATTAGGGGTGCAACGGATCAAAAAACTCACGGAACGGATCGTTCTGCGGATCAGAGTCACGGATCGGACGGCGTACCGTCGTAACGTGGCTCAAGCACTTTCAGCATTGCACAAGCGAATATGGCCTCATGTCTGCACCTATAAACACACCGATAGCGTTTGTGATGGCTTTAGCTCAGTCTGATTTGCAACAAGGGGCTGCTTAAAGCCCACATAGACCGGAAGCTCCAATTAATGCTGCGTTGTGTGGGTAAAAAAATAGGGTTTTATTGTTTTCCTGGGCTCTGCGAAGCGGATTGGCACTTCCTTAATTTGATGTCGTCATCAGAAATCCTCACCACTCCTCTCACCACCGTAGCGCCTCCTGGTGCGGGCACTAGTCCGAGCACATCCGGTTGCGTACATTCAACCGCAGAAGAAGAAGAACTACTCTCGTTGTAGCTGCTGAGATGCAGAGCATCCACCGTGCCAGAGGGGGAGCTGTGTATCTGAGAGCTGGCCTATCTATTACGTCACTTCCAGGTACCTGGCCAATTACCGGACAGTGGGAAAGCTCTCGTTGGCTGGCCAATCACAACACAGTCCATATTCTGGGGGTGTGGTTTTGGTCTGAAACGGCTGACGAGAGCGTCAGTGAGGAGATATTTTGATCGGCTCGTTTGCAGCGATTAGGACGTTTTTAACCGTGAAAACAAGTTAATATATGTAAGTAGACCTCCATCACTAACATATATGTGTGATACAAGCATTCGATGTCACCTTTATATCCCGGGGTGATAAGCGGTTGTTGAGCAGCCTTCGTTTTCACTCCTGTCAGTGAAACACCGGGGTGATGTCGCTTCAAATGCGTGGCCATGCTTGATGTGTTTGCACTGTCATATGGCTTTCTTGTGCCACAGTGCACAAAATGCTCCCATACAGGGGATTTAAATGACGCGGGGCGTTCAAGCTCCTCCGTTCCTCCGCGGAGGGACCACGCTGTGTGTGGACTGAACATGCGCACAAATTTATTTTTTTTCATAAATCACGTGTGTGCCGAACCGAAGATATTGATCCGAACGGATCACGGATCAATGATGGTCCGTTGCACCACTATACAGTATACAGATTATATACTATATATACATATATACATACTGTAAGTACCTGCTGTTGTGACGATGCAGGACTGTTCAGAGTCGTCGTGCAGTAACGGGGTTTCCTGGTCAGGTGAGCAGGGAAACCACACACACTCTTCAATCGCTCCCTGATGTCAGACAGGAAAGAGGCTAGCACTCCCTGCAGGTCGACCCGGGGACAGCGCTGCACAGGCTGCAGACGGATACAGCTGAGAGGATACCTGCTCAGTGCCAGGGTTAAAGGAACATTCTGCAGAGAATCTCATTCAAACCACACGCGAGACGTGTGTGTGTGAGCTGCTCGTGATAATAATAATCATTATTGATGAGGATACGTGAAGAGTCTTTCTCCCACCAGTCTGAAGTAAACACTGCAGTAAACCTCCTCTCCCTCTGCCAGCTCAGGCAGTCTGTAACCATACTGCAACACACACACACACACTTATTTAAAATGTTAATAATATTACATACATAGATACATACATATATATACACACATATATACTGTATATATATATATATATACATAAATATACATATATAAATATACATATATATAGATATAGATAATGATAATGTAGCAGCTAATTTACAGCCATATCTCTTAATTTTAAATAGAAGGTTTGGGAAAACTCTGTTGGGGACCCGAAAAAATATACCACGGCCCATTTGTGGGCCCCGCCCAGTGTTTTAGAACCACTGGTTTTATAGTGTATGTGTGTGTGTAAGAGGATGATGACGTACCAGCCGGTTCCAGTGGTTCTGCAGGTCTCTGTAAGTTCTGAAGGGTCCGTCTCTGGACAGCTGACGACTGATGGTGATGATCTGACCTTTCTTCATACTGAACACACACACACACACGCACACAACCACACTGCATTGACTTCCATTCATTTGAATAGACAAAGTCTTATCACTAACATTAACCATAATTCAAATATTAGTTTTAGTACACACACACACAACTATGTAGACAACACACACACACACTAATATATAACACACACACACACAGTGTCAGTCTGCTGCTGCAGGCTTGTGTTTAAACAGAGCAACAGCTCCACCTGCTGGTCAGCCAGTGCAACACGACCCGAGGACCGTCTTACCTGTGAAGCCTCTGCTCTCTGTACGCGTGTGTGTGCGTGTGTGTGCAGCAGGTGGCGCTGTCTCACCTGGGCAGGACGTGACACCACACAATTCCTCCTGTGGACGAAGGGTCAAGGACAAAGTCAGGGTCAGACCAGAACCTCCTGAGCAGTGAGGGAGAGAGGTCAAAGTCCTGGAGCTGTGACAAACACACAAACACACATGCATGCACACACACACATGCATGCACACACACACACACACTTGTAATTTGATGATTATATTGATCATATTTTACTTGTTTTCTGTGTAAATCAAAGAGACCAAAACTGACTAATGTGACTAAGTTTAAATAAAGTTGTTTTCTCACTGTCGTCGGAGGAAGTCGCACTGTGTTGGTTTCAATGTTGAGGCACAGGTGACCATCAGTGGTGGTCAGCTCCATGCCTGACACACACACACACACACACACACTTTTATTACGTGTTATATAATCACATGGGGATGAACCTAAACTTAGATTGACATGATAAATTTATAGCTTCATGACAATAAACAAGGTCACAGAGATTCAGCAGCTGCAGAAGTAAAGTGGACACTTATTATTACTACTACTATTATTATTATTATTATTATTATTGTTGTTATTATTATCAAATACAAAAAACAAACGTAAAACTTAAAATCTTCAGAGAAATAACTAAAACTTGTTATTGAAACAGCGCAGCTGAAGAGAGCAGTGATGAGACATTTACAGCGTCTTGTTTGCAGCAAATAGTAGGTTTTTGTAAGTACACCTCCATATCTCACATATAAGTGCAGACTAATCTGGAGAAATTGAAACTGGTTTTAAATGCTGAAAATTCCAAAATAATGCTTTTTTCAAACTCATCTGTTCCCATGGAACAAATCCCCTCAGTTAGAACTTCCCATGGCAGAGCTCTTGAGCTGGTTACCAGTTATAAGTACCTGGGATTTATTATTGATGGGGAGCCATCTTTCAAAGTGCATGTTAGAAATTTGGTTTCTAAATTAAGGGTGAAGCTCGGTTTCTTTTATAGAAACAAGTCTTGATTCTCCCTCAGAGCTAGGAAGGTCCTGATATCAGCGACATTCTTACCAATACTTGACTATGGCGATGTTGTGTACATGTGTGCGTCTAACAGTTGCCTACAGTCTTTGACTCCAGTCTATCATTGTGCTCTGAGGTTCATCACTGGCTGTAGATGCCTCACCCACCACTGTGAACTGTATGCCAAAGCTTCCATGTCTTCTCTGTCTGAAAGACGCTACACACACTGGATGACTCTGGTCTATAAGGCTCTTCTCGGCTTGGTTCCTACCTATTTGAGTACTTTTCTTCAGCGGACCAGAAGCCATTATGCTTTACGTTCAAATGACATTTTGCACTTGTCTGCTCCACACGTTTGGACCGAAATGGGAAAAAAAGCTTTCGGTTTCTCTGCCCCCTCTGCTTGGAATACCCTTCAAACTGAACTTAAATTGCATGCTCTTATTTCACTGGGAGCTTTCTGCTCCATCTTAAAAGACAGACAACAGAAATCCATTGAACAGTGCCTATGTTCTTAAATTGTTACTGTGACCACAACTCTTGCACTTTATGTTTGTCTAGTTGTATTCTTGTATTTCCATGTTTGTATTGTAGTTGCTGCCTTCCTGTTTTTTTATTTAACTATGATGTGTGCTGCTGCCTTTCTTGGCCAGGTCAGCCTTGTGTATCTGGTTAAATAAAGGTTAAATAATAAAAATAACTAAGTGAGATAGGATCATGCTATGGCCTCTTTAATAAACCACTCACTCTCCCACACTAAACCCCATAGAGAAAATCAGTGATTTTAGCTGGCGAGGACACAGGAGCTGCTGGTCTATTGCTGCCTTGTGTGGTCACTTTGTGTCAATGATTTAAATCTGAACAAAGGATTTTTAATGCCAAAGTGAGAAAATAAGTGCTGTGATGTTAAAATCACTGATTTTCTCTATGGGGTTTGGTGTGGAAGAGTGAGTGGTTTATGAACTTCAGTTTCTGTTGGAAAAGTCTGTCTGACAGTGAGAAAGACGTGAACATGCTCTCAAAGATATCGTATCGAGTGGCAGAGACACTTACTGACAGCGTTCAGACGCCCGCTATGGGTCAGGAAGTCTTTACCTAAAAAAACAGAACAGAAAACATTATGTTAGTAGAACAGCAGAAGAGACAAACACTACACATCACAGAGTTAAACACATTCTGTAATAGTTTTATAATGAAGTATTTTAGTGCAAACAAATAATAATTCTACTAGAAAACATTTGTCTGAATCAGGTCAAACACGTCGCAGGTCATACGAGGTTCCACACTCCCAAAAGGGACGACGTGAACAAATGTAATCCTGATATTTTGATCACTTATTAACTCGTTTTAGCGACTGTTGCTGCGAGCTCAGACTGAGATACTGAGCTATTTCACACACACACACACACACTGTTTGTTTATATCAAAGTGGGTCCAGGGTTAAGGCTTGTCCACTTGTTGCGACACTCAGCCGTCACAGATTACAGGTTGGACTTTGCTGTGAAGTCAACACTCTGTAAAGTCCATTCATAATCTATAATATTTATATACTGACTTATTTACTATTACTATTATGACCATGTATTGACTATTATGCATTGACTGTTTACTCACCTTGATTTCCTGTATTTGTTTGCTGCGATTTTAAAAGCAAGTGACATCATTCTAATAATAATCTACATATAATCTTATATAATCAATGATATAAAAGAGTTAAATACACTCTGTACATCATTTTAACTATTTTAGTGTTGAATTAAGAACAAAAATGATATATTTAACTATTTTACTATTAAAGTCACACTAAAAGAGTTAAATACACTCAGAAATTGTTTTAAAATTGACTATTTTTGTGTTAAATTACGACCAAAGGTGTATTAAAGTCTCACCAAAGGAGTTACATTTATTGTCGACATATTAGAAGATGAGTGAAACATTTGTATAATTCGATCTCGTGAAAGACAAATCCCGCTAAATTATGTGCTAGTCACCTGCTGTCTGCTGCCGTCTGTGAACTTCCGACAAAGCGGTGGTCAGACCGTAAATCTGGAGGCTTCAAAGCGTGACTTTGTTTTGTATGTGTAAAACTATACGTTCTGTGCCTGTGAACAGCCTGTGATTAAAGAATCAAAACAAACAACAACACACAGCGTGTTAGCATGTTAGTGTGTTCACACCAGAGATGAGGTAACGTCCTGCTTTGTTCCAGTGTGGAGTCAGTCTGGTGATCAGAGAGTAGGACAGAAAACACTGGAGGACACCTGGAGACACACGCTGAGGACAGCCCACCTACACACACACAGTTCTAATATTAGTCACAGTCCTTACGCTAAGCACCAAAAATGTCCTTTTAAAAGCAAGCTTTAAAAAACATTAGACATTATTATATTCTACGTTTACTGAGCTGATTTTGTTTCACCTACACCTGACCTACACTTGACCTACACCTGACCTACACTTGACCTACACCTGACATACACTTGACCTACACTTGAGCTACACCTGACCTACACTTGACCAAGACCTAACCTACACCTGACCTACACCTAACCTACACCTGACCTACACTTGACCTACACCTGACCTACACTCTCCAGGTTAAATGATATGAATTATTTTCAATATACTACATACAAAGTAGATTTTCTTTGGATTGAATTTTACAGCCTGGGATATTATGCCGATGATTAGCACTTGTGACAGTGCCATCTAGTGGAGACAGTGGGTTTTTTCTCCATATACTGAATACAGTACTAAAGTCACTCTAAAACAGTTAAATACACTCTGATATAGTTTTAAAATAAAATATTTTAGAGATAAATTAAGGCCAAATGTGTTCAAATTAACTATTTTAATATTAAAGTCACATTAAGAGTTATATACACAATGTAATAGTTTTAAAATAAAATATTTTAGAGTTAAATTAAGACCAAACGTGTTAAAATGAACTATTTTAGTATTAAAGTCACATAAAGAGTTAAATACATTCTGGAACCGTTTCAAAGTGAACATGTGACATCGACACGCGGAGAATATGGCCAAAAACAACGCCATTTGGTGGAGAGTAGGAAAAATTATCACTTCCAAGGCAAAAGCCTGGATTAAGATCCAGATATAATAAAATTAACATATTCTGCTTTAATGGAAGTGAGATGAAAAATAGCTGTTTGAATGAGACTTTCTTGTTCTTAAGGGTCTGAGTATAACACTTGTTTGTACACAGTGTTTTAGTTCAAACCTGTTAATCTGATTAAATGACATGTGATTGTCTAACAAAGGCTTTAAAGTTATATCGCCACCTGTTGACTTGACATGACAATGACAGTGTTTAATATTAGTTTTTGTGTGTTTTCATGTGGACAAAGAATGAGACACACAGACATCATGATGTCCTCACACACCTGCAGACGGTGTCTCTGTCCAAACGCCTGGAGGATGCCTTTCTGGAAAAAGGGGATCTAGAAGAAAAAGACGGGCGTTAAACAAATAACAAACAAATAAAATAAATATGAATGAATGAATCTCCACAAACATTTAACTGTGAAAAGTCAAATATTTTACACACACAACCTTCTACACACACACACACAATAAACAACCAGGCGTGTGTGTAGAAGGTTGAGGCCTTGAAAACGAGGACATGTCCACACGTCTTCACTCTGCAATTAACTAACTACTGAGAGTTAAAGTCCCAGGTCGGGTATTTTAATGTGTAGTTGTCTGAGGTACTGACATACTCAGAGCTGACCGTGCTGTGAGCGCCCCCTACTGCTGCTCTACAATATCTTTGAGAACATGTTCACGTCTTTCTCTCACTGTAACACAGACTTTTCCAACAGGAAACTGAAGTTCGTAAACCACTCTCCCACACCAAACCCATGGAGAAAATCACTGATTTTAGCTTGCGAGGACACAGGAGCTGCTGGTCTACTGTTGCCTCGTGTGGTCCCTTTGTGTCACTGAGGTAAATTGGAATGAAGGACTTTGGATGCCGAAGTGTCAAAACAAGACATGTGAACTTAGTGATGGAGGCAGCAGTGGATCAACAACTCCTGTGTGCTGTGATGTTAAAATCACTGATTTTCCCTATGAGGTTCTCTAAGAAGTTTAGTGTGGGAGAGTGAGTGGTTTACAAACTTCAGTTTTCTGTTGGAAAAGTCTGTCTCACAGTGAGAGAAAGACGTCAACATGTGACGTAGATATCGTACAGTGTGAGCCTCGTGTCTCAGCAGCAGGGGGCGCTCACAGGTCAGTAAGCACTCAGATCACCACACCTCAAAAATTATCATATTTATAAAGTTGGACGTCTGAGTTTGGTCCTCAGTCTCCAGAAAGTGCTTAATGACTGTTTGGATAATAATTGGTGGTCTTAAGAGGACGTTGTAATATTTCAAAGAGACCCTGAAAGACATCATAAACAAACACACAACAGTCCAAAAACAGCGGAGTGTGTCTCACAGCCATGACCACCGTGATGTCAGTGAAGGAATCCAGAGCAGGAGAGACCAGGACATCAGAGTACAGTAGTACCAGGTCCCTGTGGACACACATACACACGGTCAGTCAAGGACACGTCCACAGGAACACTGTGATCAAGTGACACAGTTAAATCTGACTGTGGAAAATACACATATACAGTACAGTACACACTGTAAATGAACAAATACTATATATAACAATCTAACAGTGCTGTGTTTTCCATTGTTGTGTTACACTGACATAATCTCACCTGTGATGTGAGGATTATTATGTGTCTTCTGTACCTAATAAAGTGACTGGTGAGTATGTACAGGAAGAACCCATCACAATTAAATGCTTCATCACCTATTTTAGTGTTAAAGTCACGTTAAACACACACTGTAATAGTTCTAAAATGAACTATTTTAGTATTACATTAAGAACAAAAGTGTTAAAATGAACTAATTTAGAGTTAAAGTCTGACTAAAAGAGTTGGAGGACCTATGATGTGAGGATTATTTGTGACCGGTGAGTATGTGCAGGATAAACCCGGCTTCATCACCTGTCACTGTGTGTGTGTGACGTGTGGTCGTTCATGAACACATGAGTCAGCTGCTGCGTCTCTGTTGTTAAATATAAACCTGTGTCCTTCTGCTGCTGCTTATGAGCCACCACCGCCACACTGAAGCTTCACAGCCATATGTCATCAATCATGTCATCATTACATGGTCATGTGACGCGTGTGTCATCAGCTGGATTTAAGCATTTACTCTGACGTCAAGTTTGTGTCAAAATCCACTCAAAATAAAGAGAATTCTGCTCTGATTTCCCTGATATTTTGGTTCAGTTGACTTTTTTTTTTTCATTTGTCCAAAAAAATAAATAAATTGTTTCTTTAATTTATTTTGTTCCAAATGAATGAGAATCATTTCCTGATTTTCTGCTTGTTTTTCCAAATCTATGAGTTAATTTTTTGTTCTGACATTTTGTTTTTCTATTTTTCTGAATTGAGATATTTTTCCCTGATTTTTTATTTTTTTATAAATGTATTTGTTCCGTTTTTCAGAATGAATGAGATGAGTTTTCCCGAATTTGGTAATTTTGGTTCTGTTTTTTTTATTAAGGACATGTACACTTTGAAAATGTGTATTTTAGTGTTAAATTAAGATGAAAAGGGTTAAATTGAATTATTTTAATAATACATTCAGAATAAAAGAGTTAAATACACTCTGTAATAGCTTTGAAATGAACTATTTTAGTATTAAATTCAGTTGAATTAGTTTTGGAGTGCAGTGTTGTTGAATGGGAGTGTGACACTGTGTGATGATGATGGTGATGATGGTGATGGTGATGATGATGGTGATGGTGATGATGATGATGATGGTGGTGGTGATGATGAAGAATCACCTGCAGATCTTCAGCTGTCTGCTCCTTGGTTCGTCCTCGTCCTTCTGAAGACTCAGAGAGACACTGAGCAGCTTCTTCAGGTCTGGAAGAGACAAGAAGAACAACGACGTCTCCACTCCTCCACTCATCCTACACACATGAACACATGAACACATGAACAAATACAGTACAGTACTACAGTACTACACTACTCAATAAAATATAAGATACAAACATGAAAAATGATCAACACATTTTACTTTTAAAGGTCAGTCAAACACATTTCAAGATCTGAAAATATTTATTTAAAGCAACATTTGATATAATACACATTCACAAGTTGACTTTAATGCTTAAAGTCCACATGAACGACACCATTCTGTCTGAGAAAAGATCGCAAACAGACACAAAAAGCTGCAAATGGTCGCATTTTTTTGTTACAGGAAAATTTGATGGCAATTTTTTCTTCATCATTTTCTTTTCTAAACGTCCTTAAGCAAGGTAGTGTTCACAGTAATTCACAGACACATCTCTAACAGATAACGTCACTCTAAAATGGTAAAAGATTATGTTTTTTTGTGTACATGTAAGTGTACACGTAAACATGTAACTCTGAGATAGAAGTTATAGGGAAAAATTTGCTTATTTATTTGGGGACCCAAAAAAAATCTACCATGACACATTTGAGGGCCCCGACCCAGTGTTTGAGGAACACTGATTTGTGGTGTCTTCATGAAACTCTGCTAGTAACGCAAGGAAAACAGTGAAAAATAGCCAGCGGCTAAATTGAACCACAATTGCCAAGTAATATTTTAACAATTCTGGGATTCCTACGACTAACATTAGGACGATTAATGAAAATGTCGGAAACTTCCACTTATTCACCTTTCCTTTTATCAGAATGCAAATTTTTTTGCATTTTTTCAAAAAAAAAATCTCCCATGAGCCATTTGAAAGACCCAACCCAGTGTTTGGGAAACACTGATCTACGGTGTCTTTGTGCAATTCGTGTTCTGAACACAATACAAGTGTACATGTAAAAGTTGTGAGAACGATTCTGAAATTCCTACAACAATTACCACGACTAATGAACTTGGCTCCACCTTTTTGGAAAATGTCGGAAACTTCTGGACATTGTTCTTCCTCCCTCAAGCGTTAAAAAACGTTTATGCCATATTTCAAGATCTTTCCAAATATTGTGTGTTTACATAATTATTTTTTTTTTTTTAGTGTAAAATTAAAAAATACACATAAAACAAGTCGATGAACTAAATTCTCCTGATGCTACATCGACATTTTCTAGGTTTATGAGCATTTTAACAAATAATCTTTTTGGCTGTGGTAACATGTTGTGAACGGTTTTTGTCTCATTTTAAAAGGGAAAAGAATAAATAAAATCATTACAAATAACGAGTGAAACAAACACTAACGAGCTGAAGAGTTAAATGTCACTCACCTCTTTGAGTAGTAGTAGTAGTAGAGTACTAGTTAGCTTTCATCAAATCTTACATTTAAGCCTGTATTTTACATTTAAACGCACATTTACACACACATGTACACTTACTCACTAAACTGTTAGCGGCGTTATTTACACAGATAAATCCCGGTTTTATGAGAAGTATCTCAATAAATTGACGATTTATTAAATGTAATATTTCAAAGTGTTAGCTAACAACCTTTTAGCTAATAATTATGGGAAGACGGGGGAGGTCTCCCTCTGACTTTATTTACTGAAACAAAAACAAAGCTATAAATCGAAATGGATGGCGATGTTATAACAGGCCATTTTGTTCTGCTGTGTAGTGACACAGCTTATCAGTAAACAATCTTTGTGTTGAAGGAGGCGGGAAAGCGCTAAGGACGGGTGATTTTGACCGTTTCAGACAAGAATTTGCTCATTTATCTCCGTCTTTGAGTGCTTTACGTGTCCGCGGGGTGTGGACACTTTGAGCGGACTTCAGTTTGTCCCATGTCCCCAACCCGCGAGGACAGACACAAGCCGTGTGTTACGTGGGTGCAGTAATTGGTTTGCGTGAGAAGCCCGTTTCCTTGAAAGCTGGTAAACTGGGACGAACTTTAGCCTCGTCCTCGCCCACAGCGCGCAGATTATTGACACGGGTGAGAGCTAATCAGAGAGCCTCTGTGAGGAACACTGTCCAACAGCACAGCGAGGAGACGGCAGGGGGCAGAGCCTCCCCTCACCGTGCCAGGATATAATAATATTTTATATGTTTTGAAAAGAGTCTGAAAATAAGCGCGATCGTACCGGCAATTGTACTGTTACCAAAATAAAAGGGCACACGTTCGCGTTTAAATGTCATGTCATTTAGCAGACGCTTGTATCCAAAGACTTGGAATTGAATGGTCGAACTTGCGACCATTGCGACCAGGATGTCTTTCGCACACATGGTACCAGTCTTAACCACTGAGCCACTCCACCCCTGCAACAGGAACAAAATCACAACAGGTAAGACTATTATTGCATTTTGTTCAGTTATGATGTAACTTTGTTTAATGCACTGAATGTAAGACTCAATCAGTTACACATAAAGCGCCAAACAATATAAAATGAATGAATGAATACATTTTATATATTTATTTTAATACATTTTTACGGAAATTTCCCTGTGTTTTATTGAGGATAGTATAATTGACCGCTGGTCAATCCACCGCTCTTGTTTTGAAAGAAAAGAGCGGAAGTCGCGTGTGGTCTTGTTTGCGACTTGACCTCGCGAGCGCTGAAACTTCTGGGCTGTTGACACAGAAAGTGGGTTAAATGTTGAAGTGTTTTGTGCAGAGTCACGGTCCTCACTCACTCACCGGGTGGATTATATAACGTCCCCGCCGCCTCCTCCGCGCCTCTGTCCGCTGCTCACTGTTCGGCTCACACCGCGGCTCGCTGCTCCGTAACTGTCCGAACTTCCGGGGACCACAGATGGGTGAACAGGAGGAGACGAGCGTGGACGGAGTTAAGTACTACAGCCTGTCGGAGATCGAGAAGCAGAATTTCTACAAGTCAACGTGGATCATCATCCACAACAAAGTCTACGATGTCACCAAGTTTCTGGAAGAGGTGAGAAAATCCACGATTTACACGCGTGTCTCTGGTCTTCCACTTTAAAAACACTCATCTGCTTTAAAATGTGTCGTTTTTTGACTGAGGTTTGGTTTGAACCACTGATGAGTTCACGGTCACTCGGTCCAGGGCCGTGTGGAGACATTTGACAAACCAGGGGGCTCAAGTAGGAAGCCCCCACCCCCCATTATGTATTATTAAGGAAAACTTAAAATTATTTATTTTTAATAATCAAACATTCATATCAAATCAGTCTAACTGTATAAATAATGACCATTGTGTGAGCGCCACCTGGTGTTTGACTTCTTTTTTAGAGTGTTTTTTTTGGGGGGCGTATAAATAATAAAAAAATTAGGATAAAAAAGGAGTGGAAGAAAGTTCAAACTAAATTAAAAAGATAAATTTATAAAGATTATTTTCTGAGTTGTTTTGAACATCACAAACGATGGAAAATATTTAATTAATGAACGTGTATTTGCCTCTATTTTCTGATTCACTCAATAATAATAATAATGCATTTTATTTGTTGGCACCTTTCTGACACAAGGAAACCTCACAAACAAATGCAGACATTAAGTGGAATAAAATAAAATAATATATTATTATATTTATCTCCGTATTAATTTACGAACTCCTTTGACCAACTGACCTTTGACTCGTGGTGTTCAGGGACGTGTAGCCGCGGGACAGTCACAAGCATTTGATTATTTGCGTATTTGAGTTTAAAAAGTCGGTCAGCTACTCTAAATATTAAAAACAAACCAACAAAAGTCTTCTTAGCAGAGTTAAAGCGTGTTTGCAGACACAAAGCAGAATTTACCAGGGTCTTTGAATGCACCTTGTTACCATGAACCCTGTGTCACTTTCACAAACATCGGCAATATCATATTTACATAATGTTAACAGTGTACATTTTGTGTTAACGTGTGTGTGTGTGTGTGTGTGTGTGTGTGTCAGCACCCTGGAGGAGAGGAGGTGTTACGGGAGCAGGCCGGAGGAAACGCCACAGAGAGTTTTGAGGACGTGGGACATTCTAGCGACGCCAGAGAGATGGCGAGCAGCATGCTGATCGGAGAAGTGCACCCGGTCAGTGTGTCTATGTGTGTGTATTTATATCTGCGTGAGGACAATTTGTCTGTTGTCCCATAACTTTAAAGGGTTTTTTCAGAGTTAAGACCAGGTTTAAGTTAAGGGTTAAGAGTAAGAGGCAAGGGTGTGTATGATGTCTCCGAGTGTCTTCACTGAGACAGAAAAACAAGTTTGTGTGTGTGTGTTTGTCCACCATCACTAACGTCTCTGTGTGTGTGTGTTTTTCCACAGGACGACAGAGCAAAATTAAACAAACCTGAGGTCAGTCTGATTTAAGTGTTGCGTTCAGGAAATAAAACATGTGTGTAACATGTGTGTAACTGATGTTTGTGTTTTTAACACAGGAAACACTGCTGACCACTGTGAAGGAGGAGAGCAGGTGACACACACACACACACACACAGTGTTACAAGTTAAGTTAGTAGAGTACTAACTAGTCCGCTGTTAGTTGGGTACTAACAAATTCTCTGTTAGTTGAGTACTAACTAGTCCTCTGTTAGTTGGATATTAACTAGAACTAACTAGTTTGTTAGTTGAGTACAAACTAGTCCTGTTAGTTGAGTATTAACTAATACTAACTAGTTATGTTAGTTGAGTACTAACTAGTCCTCTGTTAGTTGAGTATTAACTAGTACTAATCATCTGTTATTTGAGTATTAACTAGTGCTAACTAGTCCTCCTGTTAGTTGAGTATTAACTAGTACTAACTATTCCTCTGTTACAGCTGGTGGTCTAACCTGTTGATTCCGTCTCTGGTCGCCGCCATCGTCACGCTGCTGTACCGCATCGTCACCATGGAGACTGAGTGACATCGTCACACCTGTGAAATTGATAGCCGTGGCTCCTCCCACTCTGGACCAACCACTAAACCTCTGTGCTGTGGGTGTTAGCGACCAATCGTAAAGCGTTCTTATGTTAATGAAGTCATTCTTTGTTCTATTTCAATGTAAACAAGCATGTGAACATGTGACCATAGCATCATCACATGACTGTCATGTGACCTGAGTCTCACTCAGAAGTAAACACTGAACTGTGGATTGAAAATAATTCCACATATTCATCGTCTGATTGCTTTTTTTATGTTGTTGTTTTTTTAACTTCCTGTTCTGACCTGTGAGAGTGAGTGCTTTTCCAACAGGAAAATGAAGTTTGTAAACCACTCACTCTCCCACACCAAAGTCCACAGAGAAAATCAGTGATTTTAGCTGCGGGGACACAGGAGCTGCTGGTCCTCTGCTGCCTCGTGTGGTCACTTTGTGTCACTGAGGTAAATCTGAATGAAGGATTTTAAATGCAGAAGTGACTAAATCAGACATTTGAACTTAGTGATGGAGGCAGCAGTGGATCAACAAATCACTGATGGGCTTTGGTGTGGGAGAGTGATACTGTATATTTGTGATCAATAGTCGTCTCTCACATGGAAACTGTCACTGCTGTCCTGTGTCCACCTGACCTGAGGGGGGCGCTACAGACCAGGACATGAAGTGATTATCACAGTTTCTTCTGTTTGAGTCTGAACTGATAAAAAGAAAATGAAAAATGAATTAATCTGAATATTATTATAAAGAATTTTTTTAAATGAGACTGAACAGAACCTGCAGCGCCACCTGGTGGATGTTTAATGTCAACCCGTCAGTAACTGTTGACAGATGTCACCCCTCTCCCTGTTCTAATCAATAAAGTTTATTTAACAAACAAAGTAAGTGTTCTTTACAGTTCTCTTGTTTCCTAATCAAGTTTCCTTATCGAGGACAAGGAAACAACTCAAACTCAAGCATTGATACTTTTGTCAAATATAAGCACTTTCTTCCAACTTAGTACTTTTGTATTATCTGAGTTTTTGGTGTATTTAAGTACTTGTCTCTTATTTAAGTGATTTTTGTCATATAAAGTATTTTTTGTTCCTATGTGCTAATTAAGTACTTTTCTCCATTTAAATACATTTTGTCCTATTTACAGTAAGTAGTTTGCATCGCATTTAAGTACTTTTTGTCCAGTTTAAGTATTTTCCCGCATGGTTGTTTTTTTTGGTTACGTATTTTTTTCATGGCTAAGTATTTCTTTTATATTTAAATACTTTTCAAGTACCTTTGTCTACTCTTTGACCAGTTTAAGTACTTTTTGTCCAGTTTAAGTACTTTTTGTCCAGTTTAAGTACTCTTTGTCCAGTTTCTGTTTTTTTTTCCCCATGGTTGTTTTATTTTGGTTAAGCATTTTTTTCATGGCTAAGTATTTTTTATATTTAAATACTTTTCAAGTACTTTTGTGTACTCTTTGACCAGTTTAAGTACTTTTTGTCCAGTTTAAGTACTCTTTGTCCAGTTTCTGTTTTTTTTCCCCATGGTTGTTTTATTTTGGTTAAGCATTTTTTTCATGGCTAAGTATTTTTTATATTTAAATACTTTTCAAGTACTTTTGTGTACTCTTTGACCAGTTTAAGTACTTTTTGTCCAGTTTAAGTACTTTTTGTCCAGTTTAAGTACTCTTTGTCCAGTTTCTGTTTTTTTTCCCCCATGGTTGTTTTATTTTGGTTAAGCATTTTTTTCATGGCTAAGTATTTTTTATATTTAAATACTTTTCAAGTACTTTTGTGTACTCTTTGTCCAGTTTAAGTACTTTTTGTCCAGTTTATGTTTTTTTCCCCCATGGTTAATTTTTTTTTGCTTAAGTATTTTTTTTCATGGCTAAGTATATTTTTTATATTTAAATACTTTTCAAGTACTTTTGTGTACTCTGTCCAGTTTAAGTACTTTTTGTCCAGTTTAAGTACTCTTTGTCCAGTTGTATGTTTGTTCCCCACAGTTTGTTTTTTTCATGGTTAATTATTTTTTCTCATATTTAAGTATTTTTCGCCTCAAGTACTTTTTGTCCCATTTTAGTACTTAAGTATTTATTTTCTCCTGGTTATGTATTTTTTTTCCCCCTGGTTAAATATATTTTTTCCTCCTGGTTTTTTTTTTTTTTTCCTCCTGGTTAAGTTTTTTTTTTTTTTTTCCTCCTGGTTAAGTATTTTTTTTCTCCTGGTTAAGTATTTTTTCCTCCTGGTTACGTTTTTTTTTTTCCTCCTGGTTAAGTATTTTTTCCTCCTGGTTGTTTTTTTTTTTTTTTTTTCCTCCTGGTTAAAGGGGACATATTACGCAAAATCAACTTTTTAACCATTTTAATACTTATATTTGGGACTCTGGGGGCCCTACCAGTCACCAAAGTGTGGAAAAAGAATACTCCGTCATGTTTTCGTGGTTCCCCTAAGTGTAAGTACAGGCGATAAAACACTCGATGTTGAATTCCCTGCGTTTATGACGTCAGCATGCGCATTTCACCGCGAATGTTACCGCCCCACCAGTAAGTTTACTTCGAGAGCTCCACCTTAGCTCCACCTTGTCCCTGCGAGAGTGCAGGCGAGGGAGGAAGAGCGGTATTATGTCAACGCGGAGGGACAAGTGTGCTGTTCGTGGCTGCACAGTGGAGCACAGTGTTTTACACAAACTTCCACAGAGGATTTGATATATGAAGCTAATGTGCCGGATAAAGTCAGCAAACGTGTGTTCGTGTGTTCGCACTAGACAGCGGTCGCCGTATTTAGTCAGGGGACGTATTTCACCGACGTACAAACACACACACGTTGTTAAGAAAAGGTCACATAGAGCTCATAACTAACCATTCTGACACGTCCTAATTAAAAATATTTGTTCAGTACGTCCTCCATGACCGGAGCACAGACTCAGTCTGATACAATCACATATACAGCGGCGAGTGGCAGTTTATGCCGCTCGCCACTGGCGATCAGCGGTGCTGCACTCTCTGTGCAGAGGTGCTGCACTCTCTGTGAAAATCACCACCGCTGATCGCCAGCGGCGAGCCGCCTAAACGGCCGCTGTATGCGACTGATCGCCAGCTCCGGTGCAGACCGGTGACTATGCTCCGGAGACCTCGCCACCGCGGCACCGCTGATCGCCACCGCGGCACCGCTGATCGCCAGCGGCGAGCCGCCTAAACGGCCGCTGTATGCGTTTAGGCAGCTTGCCGCTCGCCGCTGGCGATCAGCGGTGCCGCGGTGATGAGGTCTCCGGAGCATAGTCACCGGTCTGATACAGTAACAAACAGCGCCAGCTTATGCAGCTCGCCGCGCGCCGCTGGCGATCAGTGGTGCTGTTCCTAAGTGTTTTTAACTGATTAACAGTTCGGCACTGTTCGGCTCGATCCTTATGTAGAACGTCTCTTCCTGTGACGGCACTCTGGCTGTTTTCTGCTCACGCTGCCATGTTGATATTGTCAGAGAACTAGTGGAGGGAGGGGGAGACGAATAGAGCTGTAAAGCGCTGTAACGAGGACAAATCAGAAACCCCCTGGAAGAAGTGGGTGTGTGTTTGCCTGTGTCTCATTTGCATGTAAAGGGACCATGCACGAAAACCGAGCGTTCTGAAAGGGGCGGGCTTAGCAGGGTTATTGAACTGCTATTGTGCTTCATCCTTATGGTATTTTGACCAAGGCATGTCACTGACATGTTCATTAGGACACCAGGGAACTATTTTAATGGGGGAAATAGGGTATAATATGTCCCCTTTAAGTATTTTTTTTTTTCCTCCTGGTTAAGTATTTTTTCCTCCTGGTTACGTTTTTTTTTTCTCTACTGGTTAAGTATTTTTTTTTCCTGGTTAAGTATTTTTCCTGTCTCCATATAAGGAAACGTCATCCTGACGTTGGGAGGCGCCGTCTGTGACGTCACCTGTTTGTTGACATGAGACAATGAGTGACGCATTGTGACCACGTGACCGTTTGTGATTGTTGATCTCAGGACTGGTTCACCTACGGGCTTTTATTTTGAAAAGAACAATCTGTTTTTATTGTTTGTTTAAACTGCCGGTTTTTTGTTTAATTTTGCTGTTGAATTATGTTTTAAAACATGAAAGTTTAATTAGGTCATATTTTTAAATATTGTTTTATATAAATATATATATATATATATGTGTATATATATATATATATGTGTATATATGTATATATATATATATATATATATATATATATATATATATATGTGTGTAGACCAGCGTAAAAACAGCTGTGTGTCACGCGCTAACAGCTGCTTTTTAATTATTATTATTGTTGTTACATGTAAGACTGCTGTTATTGTTGTCGTAACCTCGTGACCTTCGTATCTTTGTTCCATCACGCACACACACACAGCTGAACGCTGATGTTCCTTACGTGACGCTGCGCGTCCCTGAGTGTTCTGACAGTGCATGCGCCCCGTGCTCAGGGGGCGGGAGTCGGAGGCACCTCTATAGAAGCGGAGCAGCGGAGCCTCCTGACGGAGCTGCACTGAGCCTCCTGACGGAGATGCACTGAGCCTCCTCACGGAGCTGCACTGAGCCTCCTCACGGAGCCGCACTGGATGCCGCAGCTGGTACACATGTTCCGTTCAGCCCCGCACAGCCCGGGACACGCTGCTGCGTCCTCACCGGGTCAGACCACGGAGAACGGACTGCAGGAGGAGGAGGAGGAGGAGGAGGAAGGAGACCTGGACGATGAGGTGGACGCGTCTCGTCTGGAGAAGTTCATGAGGGACCGGAGGAGAGCGCGCTCGCTGCCCGCGTACCCGGCGGCGCTGCTGGGCTGCGGTCCCGGCAGCGCGGAGAGGAAGCGGGTCAAGTTCGCGGACTCCATGGGTCTGAACCTGGCGAGCGTCAAACACTTCAGCGCGCAGGAGGAGCCGCAGATCCCGAGCAAAGTCCTGTCCCGGTACCGGACCTTCCCGCCGCCGCAGGACCTGCTGTACCAGGACCCGGGTCGCCTGGTCACCTGCTTCCTGGAGCCGAGGGACCCGGAGCGCAGAGTCCAGCAGCTGCGCGTGTGTCTGGAGAAAATCTGGATCAACCGCTTCGATGTTCGGGGGCAGATCCGGGTCCTGAGCCGCGGGTCCCGCACTGAGGTCGGGCTCCGGTACACGTTCAACGACTGGCTGTCTCACGTGGACGCGCAGGCTCTGTGCGCGTCCGCGGAGGATCAGCCGGGTTCGGTGGGAGAGCGGTTCTGCTTCACGGTGTTCACGCCCCCCTTCATGGACTCAGGCTCCGCCCTGACCTTTGCCCTCTACCTGAGGAGCGAGGACGGAGAGTTCTGGGACAACAACGACGGTCACAACTACACGCTCAGGTACCGCTGTCCGCACAGTAGCGCCCCCTTTGGCAGCGCCGGGTTTCACGACATCTGAGCGCCGCAAAAATCCCGTGTCCCCCGTGCGTAAACTCCTGTCCACCTGTCCACCTGTCCTTCTGTTCGTCTGTCCTGCTGCCGCCGCCTTGTTCTCAAATGCACAGCATTAGATTTTTTCAGTTAGTGATCAGTGATCGGTTAGAGACTTTTTTCTAAACCGGAAGTACTTCGTCACGCACGTGCCCTGCAGACAGAACTCAGTTTGGACAAAAACAACAGAAACTTCCTGGATTATTTTGCTTCTTCTCTGACTTTTATCATCTTTAGCACTTATTTCTGTCTCTGCTGCAAAACTAACTTTTAGAATAATTAAAGTTAATTTACTTAAAGGGACAGTCACTCTTTTTTGTGTAAAAACTAAAACGGCTGTGAGGAAAGTTTAAGTCTGTGATATCTTTGAGAACATGTTCACGTCTTTGTCTCACTGTGAGACAGACTTATGTAAACCACTCACTCTCCCACACCAAAGCCCAGAGAGAAAAGCAGTGATTTTAACATCACATACACAGGAGTAGTTGATCCACTGCTGAGTTCAAAAGTCTTATTTTGTATTATTCTGCATTTGAAATCCCTGACTCAGATTCACTACAGTGACACAAAGTGAGCACACGAGGCAGCTCCTGTGTCCCTGCCTTAAATCACTGCTTTTCTCTGAGGTTTGGTGCAGGGAGAGTTTGCCTCTGCATCTCTTTGTGATAAGAAACAGATCAGACAGTAAAACAGCTAATAAACAAAGACACTTTATAAAAGTTTATTATATTATAAGTCAATAAAGTTTTGATCTGTCACTTTCAGCTGCTGTTTACAGTCCTCATCAGTTTGTGATGTTTGTAAATTTATTTAATTCAAAAGCTGTAATAGAAGAACTCTCAAAATAAAATGCACATTTCGTTATCTTTGATTTTTGTAGATAAAGATAAAATACACGTTTTTATGTTATCTTTCATTTTAATAGTTATTCTTTCAAAATTAAATACATGCTTTTATGTTATCTTTCATTTTAGTAGTTATTCTTTCAAGATAAAATACACGTTTTTATGTTATCTTTCATTTTAATAGTTATTCTTTCAAAATAAAATAAACATTTTATGTCATCTTTCATTTTAGTAGTTATTCTTCCAAAATTAAATACATGCTTTTATGTTATCTTTCATTTTAGTATTTATTGCTACAAAATAAAATACATGCTTTTACGTTATCTTTCATTTTAGTAGTTATTCCTACAAAATAAAATACATGTTTTTATGTTATCTTTCATTTTAGTAGTTATTCCTACAAAATAAAATACATGTTTTTATGTTATCTTTCATTTTAGTAGTTACTCTCCCAAAATTAAATACATGCTTTTATGTTATCTTTCATTTTAGTAGTTATTCCTACAAAATAAAATACATGTGTTTTATGTTATCTTTCATTTTAGTAGTTACTCTTTCAAAATAAGATGCATGTTTTTATGTTATTGTTCATTTAGTAGTTATTCCTACAAAATAAAATACAAGTTTTAATGTTATCTTTCATTTTAGTAGTTATTCTTTCAAAATAAAATACAGTTTTTATGTTATCTTTCATTTTAGTAGTTATTCTTTGAAAATAAAATACAGTTTTTATGTTATCTTTCATTTTAGTAGTTATTCCTACAAAATAAAATACATGTGTTTATGTTTGTTGTGGTGTCATCAGCATCATGTGTGATTCTGAATCTTTCTTTGACATAAAACAGTTTGTGTGTGTGTGGTTTTTTTTTTATATCACTGTGGAGACGACATGTGTCCCATCGCGTCCATCACGCCGCCTCTGTGTCCAGTCTTTACATTACGGCCAAAGTTCAGGAGTCTGACGCCTGTGAAAACGCTGGTGTTGACAGACATCTGTTTGATGTGTCAACACTGACAACAGGAATATTTAAACCTAGTCACACTGACCTCGACTGACGGACATGTGAAGAAAACACTTTCTTTTTACTGTGGTGAAAGAAAGAAACACGCACGCAGCAGCAGAACAAACCAAACCTCACTGATAAATCTACAGATTTAAGAGGAAAAAGAGGCTCCTGCGGTCACACAACTCTGAAGACAATTACACTCAAAGTTAGATCAGTTTACTTGTTAAATGTAACCAGAACTGTGAATTAAATCACACTTAAGTTTAAGGTCAAAGTTCAGGTTTTTTATCTAATGTGAGAAACAAAATGGATGCCAGCAGAGAAACAAGGAAAACAACTGATTTCATCCACTTAAAAGACTCAGTTCATAAAATCTAGGTCAGCTCAAATTTATGATCTCTACGTCACATGATCACGTCTTTATCTCAAATCAGAGTTTGTAAACCACTCACTCTCCCACACCAAACCTCACAGAGAAAATCAGTGATTTAAGCTGCGGGAACACAGGAGCTGCTGGTCCTCTGCTGCCTCGTGTGATCACTTTGTGTCACTGACATAAATCTGAACAAAGGATTTTAAATGCTGAATTCACGAAATAAGACATTTGAACTCCTGTGTTAAAATCACTGATTTTCTCTATGGGGTTTGATGTGGGAGAGTGAGTGGTTTACAAACTTCAGTTTCCTGTTGGAAAAGTCTGTGTAACAGTGAGATAAAGAAGTGATCATATCATGCAGATATTATAGACTTAAACTGAAGTACATTTTTTTTGTTAAGTGGTTAAAATGTTGTTTTTACACACCACACCAAACCTCATGGTGACCTCACAGCACACAGGAGTTGTTGAGCCACTGCTGCCTCCATCACTAAGTTCAAAAGTCTTATTTTGTCACTTTGGCTTTTGTTATCCTTTGTTCAGATTGACCTCAGTGACACAAAGTGACCACACGAGGCAGCAGAGGACCAGCAGCTCCTGTGTCCCCACAGCTAAAATCTCTGATTTTCTCTATGAGCTTTGGTGTGGGAGAGTGAGGTTTTTTTCTTGTTTATCTGCTGTCAGCCATTTTGTTTTGAGGTTATTTGGAGGTTAATTTTTTTTAGCATTATAGCTACGTACAGTACTTCACATGCAAACAGGCATTGCAACTTGTACATAGACACCACTAGGGGGCAGTACACTGCATGACAGCAGTGTCACAGGAAAAAAAAACTTGTGAGTAGATTTTCACAAAGATTTGTGGGAGGGGCCAAAAACGGTTGAATAAAGATCGTAATAAATGTTGGTGCTGGTACAGGTAAGGGGCGGAGCCAGAGGTGGGGTTAGGTATCTGGGAACTGAGTTCTCACAAAATGACAGTTTTAGAAACAAATTGGCTGCCAAGAGGCCGGTGTAAAGCTGTGTGTGTGTAAGCGCACGCATGTGTGTAAGCATGTTTGTGTGTGTGTGTAAGGGTATATGTAATTGGCGTGTTTAAGTGTGTGTGTGTGTGTGTCACTGAGCTCGCCCTTAAATCAACAGTTGCTTCTATTTATAGCAGCAGGTGAGAGAGTGAGGGTCAGTCACCTCGATCACCCTCAACCCCCACCCACCCAACACCACCACCAGCAAAACCAAACGCACCTGTGAGCTCAGCTCGTCTGCTGCGTCCTTGGCAACACTGTCCACACACATACAGTTATTGATCAGCTCCCTCACAAACCACAGACTCTGAGAGTTTGTTTTATTTTGATCATTGATTATTGATTATTCATCATTGATTATCGATCATTAATTATCGATCATTGGCTGCTGCAGAATCACCTGATGTTTAAGTGCATGTTCATGCTTCTTCTTCTGTCCAAAACCACTTTATTAGGTACACCTGTTAAACTGTGAGGGGGGAATTCACAACTATAACTAAATACATTATAATATAAATATGAACATTAACATAACCGTCTAAATATAACCATGATGAAGTGCTAAATGTGCTATAACATGAAAACTAAAGCAAGTAAATGAAGTCAATTTCACTGATGAATCAACAAATTAATGAAGTCACATTTGTATCTATTAAAATAAAGGAGACGAAGCAGCCAATCGTCATGTGACACCACCACATTACTGTCAGCAGCACGCACTGACACGTCAGAGGTCAAAGGTCAGAGGAGTTAAAACAGGATCAAAGTGCTCCTAATAAAGTGATCAATACATTTTTACTTGATTTAAAATTTTACCTGCAGAAATAAAACTCAGACAGGTGTGTCAGTGCAACAGGCCCCACCCACAAAGCAACAGGCTTTTTTTTAAATAAATAAACTTTTGAAAATCTATTTTCAAGAATTATTTATTTATAATAGATTTTTTTTTAAATTGTACTTTTTGAAAAATATTTCTGGGAAATAATTTTTTGTTAAAGATTTGTGAAAAAAATATTTTGGAAATAATATTATATATTAAATATTTATTTTTAAAACAGGATTTTTTTTAAATCGTATTTTGCTAAAGTACAAACGTTATGCAAGTTTTTTTCCTATTTAAGTCCTATTTATTACATCGTATTTATTGAAAATAACATTTAAAAAATATTTGTCACACTTGTCTTTGGAAGTTGGTAAGTCTTTGGTGAGAAACAGTTCATGTTTTCATCTTTAAGTAAAAATAAACCAACTTTAAAGTTAAAACACGTGAAAAACAGGAAGTGAATTAAACTTGATTTATTGATATTTGTGCGTCGTCCACGGTACAAGATGTAGTCAGGTGATCAGCTGATCAATAAAAGAAAACGCTTAGGTCGTTTCTTGAATGTGACTGTAAATGAGCCCCGCCTCATGTGAAATGGTCAAAAGGTAAATTCGTGGAAACAGAGACTTTTGAAAAAAGAAGCAGAGTCTTCACAGCTTTACGTCTCCCACAATGCATTTCAGCAGTCCACTTGTGTGTGGGGACATCACTGCAGTGAGTGACATCACTTCCTGTTCCACCTCCTCCTCGTCTTCTCACTCCACCACAGTTTTCTGAGTCTCGTACAGTTTCCCCACAGTGACCTGCAGACACACACACACACACAGTTAGTCCTGAGGGAGGCGCTGTGATACAAGTGTGTGTGTGTGTGTCACTGTGTTCAGTCAATATTTGATCAGACAGGAGTATGTTCCAGTGTGATGTCACTGTACTGTCACACACACACACACACAGTTACTCAACAATAATCAGATAAAGTAAAAGGTCTGTGTGTGTGTGTGTGGTAATTTCACTACAGTACCACAAGAGGGCACAGTCTGCTCACTAATGTTACTCTCTCTGCTGTGTGTGTGTGTGAGAGTGAGAGAGAGAGAGAGTACATGTGTAGTTTGTGGGAGGCAGGTGTCGCTGGGCCAATCAGCTTTGAGGGGGCGTGGCCCTCATGTAAATTGCTGCGGCTGTGTCTGCTAACAAAGGAAAAGCCTCACACACACACTCTCTCTCTCTCACACAAACACACTCACTCACTCTCTCTCTCTCACACACACACTCTCTCTCTCTCACACACACACACACTCTCTCTCTCTCTCACACACACACACACACACTCATTCTCTCTCTGTCTCTCTCTCTCTCTCTCTCACACACACACACACTCTCTATCTATCGGACCTATATCAATATTGGATCGGGACATCTCTATAAACAACACGTAGTTTCTGAGTTTCAGGAGGAACGTCTTCCTCTCTGTGGATGACAGAGAAAACAGTGAGGCGTGATGAAGACACAGCAGGAGACAGAAACCAGTGCAGATAAAGTGGGAGGAAAGAGATGAAGGAGAGGAAGAAACCCTCGAGGAGGCCCCACCAGAAAATGAGCTTTCTCTCCTGTGAGGATCAAAAAAAAAGTGATGAGGAAAAGATGAGGAGGAGTAGGATGAGGAGAGGAGCTCAGGTTGATAATAATGTTTCCATTTGTCAGGAGACAGAGAAATCTCTCATTCACTTCCTCTTTTTCAACAATCGTGAAAACACAAGCAATGTCATCACTAAACAGAGGAGACCGAAATAAATCATCGCCCAGACTCTACTGATGAGTTGTGAGCGCCCCCTGCTGCTGAGAACCAGCCCGAGATGCCAGGAAACAGATTTAATCCACTCAACAAAAGACTGGTGTCATAAAAAGTTTAAGTCGACTTAAGTCTCACTCTCCCACACCAAACCCCAGAGAGAAAATCAGTGATTTTAACATCACAGCACACAGTAGTTGTTGATACACTGCTGCCTCAATCACTAAGTTCATGTCTGATTTTGTCAATTCGGCATTAAAGATCCATCATTTGGATTTACTACAGTGACACAAAGTGACCACATGAGGCAGCAGTAGTCCAGCAGCTCCTGTGTCCCCGCAGCTAAAATCACTGATTTTCTCTCTGGGCTTGTGAAGAGTGAAAATATTCTTCAGATATTGTAGATTTTGAAAAACGGACTTCAGACGAGCGGCCAGTTTCGTGAGTTTTGATTTCTGAAGATGAATAAACAAAGAAAAACAACCTCCTTTCAGGCCACCGTAGTTCTCTGTCTAGAGCATGTGCATTCTCACCACTAGAGGTCACTAACTCTTTAAATGTGCATTTGTTCTGGCAGGAAACTGAATATCCTTGCTTTGCTTTTTACAAACCCAACCACTGATGGATTAATCATGAATATGGTTGTTAATTTACAGAGGATTAAATACGTGAGATTAAACACAGACAAGTGACCAGCGTGAACTCCACATGTCCACGTCTTCTGCCGCAGTGAACCTGCGTCTTGCTCAAGGACACTTCAGCAGACTGATGAAGGACGACGTCGCTGCGTCACACTGCTTTGTCTCATGCAGCCAATCACAGCGCTCCACTATAACACCCCCGACCACCACCGTCTCTCTCGCACGCACAAACACACACACACACACACACACACACACACACACACACACACACACAGGGTTGTGTTTCAGTGACCTTGGAAATGCCCTTGCCATAAGCCCCGCCCCTCCTCCATCTAACATTCAGTTAATGACCTATAATGAGGGGCTTTTAGCCCCGCCCACTTCACACTCCAAGACTATGTGTTTGCCCAATCAGGTTACAGTTTACAAGCACAGTTATGGCCCCGCCCACATGGAGAATGACAGGAAACGGATACAAAGTATGAGAAGTTCACACACTAATGAGACAGAGAGGAGATAAGGAGAGACACTGTGTCTGTGTGTGTGTGTGTGTGTGTGTGTGTGTGTGTGTGTGTGTAGAGTTCCCACACACACAGACACACACTGATCTCCAGTTTCAGACAAACTCAGAGAGAAAGAGGATGAGGAGGATGATGAGGGTGAAGAGGACAGCTGGTAATAAACTGCAGGAGCTGTTACGCTTCCATTGCTCCGTTTCCTGCACTTCTTCATTCATACGTTCATTCCCAATTTTCCTTCCTCTCACGTCTTTGTTTTCAGACTCGAGAGGAAACAAATCACCAGCGACAGATGCTGAGCAAACACAGGAATCTGGAGTTAAAGTTAACGCTTTGTTAGGACCAGCAGCTCCTGTGTCCCTGCAGCTAAAATCACAGATTTTCTCTATGGGGTTTGGCGTGGGAGAGGTGGGTCGTCTGTGGGCTGCGGGCCTGGAGTTTGACACGTGACGGGCAGAGAAACAGCATCTGGTGTTTTGTCACTTCAGTCGACTGGTGCTGTTGTTCAGACATGTTCAATCATTGTTATGATTGTTAGGATTATTGAGTGTTGGAGGAGCAGCTCAGTCTTCCATTAGTCTGAAGTGGACTGTTGTTGTTTCATAACCTCTGACTGAAGGACTCTGTCGTCTCTCACTCACTCATTCTCTCTCCTCGCTCTTTTTCAACAGTTGATCGATTCACTTTCCTCAAAATCACTGCTTCTCATTTTCCTCACTGTGACTGCGTGTGTCTTTGTGTGATTGTGTGCGTTTATGTACACCTACATAAAGATAAAAATGTATTTTAATTTGTAGGACTACCTACTAAAATGAAAGATGACATGGAACATGTACTTTATTTTGAAAGAATAACTACTAACATGAAAGATAGCATAAAAGCAGTATTTTATTTTGTAGGAATAACTACAAAAAAGGAAAGATAACGTCAAAGCATGTATTTTATTTTGAAAGAATAACTACTAAAATGAAAGATGACATAAAAACATGCATTTTATTTTGGAAGAATAACTACTAAAATGAAAGATAACATAAAAGCATGCATTTTATTTTGTAGGAATAGCTACTAAAATTAAAGAAAATATAAAAACATGTATTTTATTTTGAAAGAATAACTCCCAGACATGATTTACCTTGAACCTTTTCATCTTTTCTTGTGTGTTATATATTCATTTATAGACGTGGTGTATGTGAACGTTTTAATGTGATATTCATGTGCTTTATTTATAGCTTTGATGTATGAAAAGTGCTGTATAAATGATAAAATCAGTCGTACCTGTCGACAGCAGCGATGATGTCATCGCGATGACGTTTTAAGACTGGGATGGATTTCTTGTTTGTGATGCGTCTTAATCTCACAGAGGATAAAAGTGCTGACGGGTTCGACTGAACTTTATCGACTCCAGCGTCTGATCTGATACAATCACCTGATCTAAATCCTTTGTTGATCCTCGTGAAGTTTAGAATTTAAAGACTCGCTCTCTTCACATCTGTGCTCAACAGTGAGTCAGCATTAGCTGAAAATACAGTCGCTGAGTCACTGTGGCTGAACAGAAACATCATCATGATTCAAACATGGTATACAGGTTTGTTTGTATGAGGTACTGACACTGAATCAAAGCTGACGGAGCTCTGAGCGCCCCCTACTTCTGAAATGCAAGAAAAACAAGTATTTTAGCCATTAAACAAAAGACTCGAAATAAAATCTGCGTCAGTTTAAGTCTATGATCTCTCCGTCACATGATCACGTCTTTATCTCACTGCGAGACAAATGTTTGTAAACCACTCACTCTCCCACACCACACCTCATAGAGCGGGGACACAGGAGCTGCTGGTCTTGTGTGGTAAATCTGAACGACAGTTTTCAGAATTGAATTGACAAAATAAGACATTTGAACTTAGTGATGGAGGCATCAGTGGATCAACAACTCCTGTGTGTGTGATGTTAAAATCATAGAGAAAATCAGTGATTTTTAACATCACAGCACACAGGAGTTGTTAGTGTAACACCTGAATAGCTATATTTAATTTACAGATTCTGTTACAGAGACTGTTGTTTAAGTATGTTTTCATTACGCTGCCAGCAGGGGGCAGAGTCGGTAAAAATGACTGTCAGCCAAGTAGTGAAGGAGAGTTGTTTGTTGCTGTTTTGAGTTGTTGGACGACGCGTGTGCTCGGAAGGAGGTGTGTTGTGCTGACTGGGTGACCGGTGCTATTTGGGCGTCTCAGTCTTTTGCTGAATGTTAATCCTGCTTGTGAATAATAAAAGGTGAACTCATTCCTGCACCATATCACATATCACACTGCCGAACTGTAAATCAGTTAAAAACACTTAAGCGGCGAGCTGCATAAACTGCCGCTGTATGAGTCTGTGCTCCGGTCATGGAGGACGTACTGAACAAATATTTTTAATTAGGACGTGTCAAAATGGTCAGTTATGAGCTCTATGTGACCTTTTCTTAAAAATGTGTGTGTTTGTACGTCGGTGAAATACGGTCGCTGACTAAATACGGCGACCACTAGCCGCAGTCTGATGTGAAGTGGTGCGAACACACGAACACACGTTTGCTGACTTTATCCGGCACATTAGCTTCATATATAAAATCCTCTGAGGCTGGAAGTTTGTGTAAAACACTGTGCTCCACTGTGCAGCCACCAACAGCACACTCCGCATTGACGTAATACCGCTCTTCCTCCCCCGCCTGCACTCTCGCATTTTATAGGTACAAGGTGGAGCTAAGGTGGAGCTAAGGTGGAGCTCTCGAAGTAAACTTACTGGTGGGGTGGTAACATTCGCGGTGAATTGCGCATGCTGCCGTCCTAATGAATTCAACATCGCGTGTTTTATCACCTATACTTACACTAAGGGGGACCATGAAAAAAGGACTGAGTATTCTTTTTCCACACTTTGGCGACTGGTAGGGCCTCCAGAGTCCCAAATATAAGTATTAAAATGATTAAAAAGTTGATTTTGCATAATATGTCCCCTTTAAACATCTATACACCATATGAGTGCTACCAAAATGAAGATGAATACCTTAACAGATTGTCATGTTATGTCTTTTATTCAGGACAATGCTTCTACCTGCATCTATGTTGTTGGAGATATAAATGCTGATGTGGCTGATGTTAACTCCTTATTTGCCAAACATTTAATGCAGTTCTGCTCTGATGGTGGCTTGATCCTTTCTAGCAAGGTGCTTATGCCAGAAAATAGCTATACTTATATCAGTGATGCTTGGCACACTATGGCTTGATCACTGTGTATGCACAGCTGATGCACATGACTCATTAGAGGAAATGAAGATTATTTATGATCTGCCCACTACTGATCATATTCCCTTCTCTATATTGTTAAATGTGTGCAATGTACCTATGCTACCGCCTGTGGATAGCACCATAAGTGCAAGGAAACTAGACTGCTCTAACCTAACTAAGGAGGATCTTAAAGAATACACTTCTCACACTGATGCCTTCTTGGGAAGTATTAAACTACCAAAAGATGCCACTGTGTGTAAATGAATTGTGAGAACCTACAACAAAGTAATGACCTGTGCTCTATGTATAATTCCATTGTGGAGTCTCTCCTTATATCCAGTAAGCCTTTCTACAAACCTAAGATTAATGTGTATAATGCTAAGCCAGGCTGGAATGAATATGGAGAAGAGCTTCATGTTGAGGCTAGAAGGGCTTTTAAAGCATGGGTTGAGGCAGGTAGAAATAAATATGGTCCCTTATTTGGATATAAGAAATGTGCAAATGTGAATTTCAAATATGCCCTTCAATTTCTCAAAAGGAATAAGAATACAATGAGGGCTGACTCACTTGCACGTAAGTTACAAAACAACAGCCACAATGACTTCTTCTGGAAAGAAATCAAAGCGATGAACAGCTGCAAAACACTGCTCCCGTCCAATATTGATGGAGTAAGTGGCGCAGATGAAATTTCTCAGTTGTGGTAGAAACATTACCATGATCTGTTCAACTGTGTTCAAAGCAACTCATTTATAGTAGGCAACATAGATAATGAGAATGCAATTGTTACTTCACAGGAAGTCTATGATGCAGTCATGACGCTGGGAGATAATAAGGCATGCGGTATTGACAATATAACTCCTGAACATCTAAAACTTGCGAGCAAGAAACTCTATCCTCTGCTGGCTATTTGTTTTACCGGGCTATTAGTCTATGGTATTCTACCTGACTGCAAATTAAACAGTTCTGAGAATTACAGACCTATAGCCATAGCTAGCCTTTTATCTAAAGTGCTGGAGAGAATTTTACTAAATAGGCTGGAACAATACATCCTGACAACTAATAACCAGTTTGGTTTTCAATGTAAACATGGTACAGATATGTGTATTTTTGCCCTTAAGGAGATTTTAGATAAATATAATAGGCAAAACTCCACAATTGTGATGTGCTTTATTGATGCCTCTAATGTATTTGATCGTATAAATCATGATAAATTATTTAACAAATGAAATCTAGATATATAGTGAGAATTCTGGTCTTCTGGTATGCTCATAAGATGATGCGCGTTAAATAGGGGAACTCTGTATCTGCTCCATATCAACAGGGCGGAATTTTGTCTCCATTTCTCTTTAACATTTATATGGATGATCTCTCACTGCACTGCCAGAGGTTAAAGAAAAATGTTTAACCTCTGAAATAGCAGTAGCACACACAGCTGTTGTTGTGATCATGTGGGCTCTACATGCATCCAACACGCAGAGCCCACGTGATCACAACGGGCGCTGCTGGATAGAAGTGCTGGAGCGGAATGGACTGTCGTATCGGGAGATTTTAGAGGCAGTCCAATATAATCCAATACTTGTTTTTTGGCTGATATCACACCGATATCCGACATCCCTATTTATAGTCTAACAGTGAGATAAAGACGTGAACATGTTGGTGGAAATAGCTCACACATCATGCTTTAAAAAATAACTTTTACAACATTTCAAACTTTGTGTTGTGAGTCAGTCTGGACCATGTTTCACAGAAATAGACTTCCCTATTACGAGTTAATGTCTGAACCGTGGAGAAGTGTCCCCACATGACCTCAACATGTGTTATTTTCAGTTGTTGATGTAATTCCGGTAAAAGCGTGAATCATTTACAGATTTGGAAACGAAGGCTCGTCCTCCGCTGCCTCTGCCTCCACTGTGTTTCTAAAAAGGCTCAACAGTGTTAACTGCTTTTATTATTATTATTATTATCATCATTATTACACTGAACGGAGCTGAAGGTTCCCGTCTCCAGAGTGAGTATGAGGCCAAAGTAAATTTAAATTAATTCTAATTCCCAGTGTCACAGTGGAGACGTGGGCTGTGAAGCTCCCACGTTAGTATCCTGTCCAGCAGTGTTTGGTTTTGGTGAAACTGTCCCAGATTTGTTGATTTGACTCATCAATGTGGAGTTTTACCTTTTATACTGAAGACGGGAGGACAATTACACAAAACTCACTATTTGTAATAAAAACGTGTATGAGTTTTATTTCATGCCTATTGTTCTGCTCCTATTCTTAGAAATCAGGTTCTGATGCAACAGTGACTCACACACACATGATGAAATTCATTGACTGAGGAAGGCAATGTGATGTAAGAACAGAAGTTAGAAAGAGGAAGGAAGAGTTTTCCCTGAATCCCTGAGGATATTTTGAAAAGTGGTTGTGCTCTGCTGACTGTGCTGTGAGCGCCCCCTGTTGCTGAGAACCAAGATGTCATCGATATAATGTTTGTCTTTCTTAGGCACGTTTTTCCACTTAAAAAAATTGAGTTTGTAAACCACACCAAAGCCCATTGAGAAAATCAGTGATTTTAGCAGGAGCTGCTGGTCCTCTGCTGCCTCATGTGGTCACTTTGTGTCACTGACGTACACTTACGCAGGACTTTTAATGCCGAATTAACAAAATAAGACATGTGAACCTAGTGACAGAGGCAGCAGTGGATCAACGCCTCCTGTGTGTGAGATGTTAAAATCACTGAAATCAATTTTCTCCATGGGCTTTGGTGTGGGAGAGTGAGTGGTTTCCCTTGGTCACTAAACCTGGTAAAAAATCTGGTCTTTTTTTCAGGAATTCAAACATGCTCTGGTTCTCTGCTCACACTTGTACCTGTGCTGCATCAGAAACATGTTTTTTGACCCGGAGAAGGAGGAGAGAAAGCACCAACCTGTCCTGCTTTTATCCACCTTAACAGCTGTGTCCTCTCTTTTATCATCTCTATCTGCAGCACACAGTCAAATATGAGCTGTCCTCTCTGTGTGTGTGTGTGTGTGTGTGTGTGTAGCTGGGTAAAGCTACCATCACCTGTGATGCATTTAGATGTAAAATCAGTCATAAAAGTCTGGGATTTCAGAGGAATGGAGCGAGGAAGGCTGGGGGATTTTCCACAGAGCAAGAAAGAGAGAAATGTGGGAAGGAAAGAGGAGGGGTGAGAGGGAGGTGAAGAGGAGGAGAAAAGGAGGGAGGCTTTCACACACGGCGTGGCCGTGATCTTCAGACTAAGAAAAAAATGCAGAGTCAGTGAACGCAGCGTCGCTGCTTTGTCCGCAGTCATTTCACCATCTTCATTTACACACACACACCCACAGTCTCTTACACACACACACACTCACACAGTGTGCAGAAAGCAGAATGTTGCTTATCGTAGAACCTGCTGTGTTTTTTACTTCCTGCTCTGACGAGCTTCAGCTGAGCTGATACTAACATGTGACGTCATCAGACTGAAGGTCACTGATGGACAGAGAGTGTCGTCACTGAAGAGTCATGAGTGCGACGTCAAAGACAACAATGTCCAACTGTAGCTCAAAGTTAAAAAGAGTTCCAAAATCTACTTAAAGAACTTTATTCCGGACCCGTGCGTTGCACCAGAGCTCTGTAGCCCCCCTAAAGGTAAAAAAAGCTTGGTGGAAACACGTCACAGCCTGAGATGAACACAGAAGTCCATCGGGACCATGACAGGAAGTCAGCCATTTTGTTACAACCACACGATGATAATATGAAGTGGTAACACTCATAAAGAGCAGTTTTCTGTGTCTGTTTTTTCCCACTCCTCCATACCCTTCGTGTTCTACTTTCAACACACACACACACACACACACACACACACACACACACACACACACACACACACACACACACACACACACACTTTAGTTTCTCCTCCACAAACAAAAGAACTCTGCAGCCACAATCCATCATCTTTACTGCCTAACACACACACGCACAACATTTAAAAGTAGGGATTAGGGGTGGGCGGATACCAAGGTGAGTATTGGTATTAGATCGATACTCGTGTGATGAGATTGATATTTTTCTCTTCTATAAGTTCAGCAAATCGCTCAGATTTCTTCACAGTGCAACTCTCCTCTACACCTCTCAGTCTGCTCACTCAGGTCCACTAGGAACTCAAAAATATACACTTATATTAAAGGGGACATATTATACCTTATTTCCCCCATTAAAATAGTTCCCTGGTGTCCTAATGAACATGTCAGTGACATGCTTTGGTCAAAATACCATAAGGATGAAGAATCATAGTAGTTCAATAACCCTGCTAAACCCGCCCCTTTCAGAACGCTCGGTTTTTGTGCAAGGTCCCTTTATATGCAAATGAGACACAGGCAAACACACACCCACTTCTTCCAGGGGGTTTCTGATTTGTCCTCTTTACAGCTCTATTCGTCTCCCCCTCCCTCCACTAGCTCTCTGACAATATCAACATGTCAGCGAGAGTGCCGTCACAGGAAGAGACGTCCTACATAAGGATCGAGCCGAACACTGTCCAACTGTAAATCAGTTAAAAACACTTAGGAACAGAAGATCAGCGGTGACACAGAGAGTGCAGCACCGCTGCACAGAGAGTGCAGCACCGCTGATCGCCAGCGGCGCGCTGAATAAACTGTATGTTGCTGTATCAGAGCGGAGACTGTGCTCCGGAGACCTCATCACCGCTGACCAGCTCCGGTGCTCCGGCGAGCTGGCGATCAGCGGTGGCGATCACCGTGTAACGCGCCACCGCTGATCGCCAGCGGCGCGCTGAATAAACTGTATGTTGCTGTATCAGATCGTGTGTTCGTGTGTTCGCACCACTTCACATCAGACTGCAAACAGCGGTCGCCGCATTTAGTCAGGGGACGTATTTCACCGACGTACAAACACACACATTGTTAAGAAAAGATCACATAGAGCTCATAACTGACCATTCTGACACGTCCTAATTAAACATATTTGTTCAGTACGTCCTCCATGACCGGAGCACAGACTCAGTCTGATACAATCACATAAAGCAGCTGTTTATGCAGCTCGCCGCTGACGATCAGCGGTGCTGCACTCTCTGTGCAGCGGTGCTACACTCTCTGTTTCACCGATAGCCTAAACTGCCGCTGGCGATCAGCTGATCGCCACCGCTGATCGCCAGCGGCGCGCTGAATAAACTGTATGTTGCTGTATCAGACCGGAGACCTCACCACCGCTGACCAGCTCCGGTGCTCCGGCGAGCTGGCGATCACCGTGTAACGCGCCACCGCTGTATCAGACAGTCTCCGGTCTGATACAGCAACATACAGTTTATTCAGCGCGCCGCTGCCGATCAGCGATCGCCAGCGGCAGTTTAGGCTATCGGTGACACAGAGAGTGTAGCACCGCTGCACAGAGAGTGCAGCACCGCTGATCGTCAGCGGCGAGCTGCATAAACAGCTGCTTTATGTGATTGTATCAGACTGAGTCTGTGCTCCGGTCATGGAGGACGTACTGAACAAATATGTTTAATTAGGACGTGTCAGAATGGTCAGTTATGAGCTCTATGTGATCTTTTCTTAACAATTTGTGTGTTTGTACGTCGGTGAAATACGTCCCCTGACTAAATACGGCAACCGCTGGCCGCAGTCTGATGTGAAGTGGTGCGAACACACGATTGCTGACTTTATCCGGCACATTAGCTTCATATATAAAATCCTCTGTAAAACACTGTGCTCCACTGTGCAGCCACCAACAGCACACTTGTCCCGCCACGTTGACATAATACCGCTCTTCCTCCCTCGCCTGCACTCTGGCAGGGACAAGGTGGAGCTAAGGTGGAGCTTGCGAAGTAAACGTACAGGTGGGGCGGTAACATTCGCGGTGAAATGCGCATGCTGACGTCATAAGCGCAGGGAATTCAACATCGAGCGTTTTATCGCCTATACTTACACTAAGGGGAACCACGAAAACATGACTGAGTATTGTTTTTCCACACTTTGGCGACTGGTAGGGCCCCCAGAGTCCCAAATATCAGTATTAAAATGGTTAAAAAGTTGATTTTGCATAATATGTCCCCTTTAAGATTTCCAGCCTCCGTCAAATCTGAAGTATGAATATGGCAGAATATAATAACCCTTTTGTGTATCTGTTGAAGGAAGATTAGTATTCCTATTTAAGCGCCACACGGATAGGTTATAGATTTAATTATGTTCATTATTTTGCCTAGATGAAAGGCAAAAGTACAAAATCATTCAATGATCAGGCATTTTCAAGTAAAAAGTATCGGCATCGGCAATACTTGGTATCAGATCGATACCAAAATTTGCAGTATCACCCACCCCTAGTAGGGATGTCCTGAACTTTTTCACTTCCGATACGATACCGATATTGCAGCCTTTAGTATTGGCCTATACCGATATTGATCCGATACGATATCAGCACGAATCATGCATACTTTAATGACTTATTTTGTAGTGTGGAATGTTAGAATAGGCTTAATTAAGTGATACATTTATTATTAACCAATGGGTTACATCAATTTTAACCTTCAACATAAGAATAACAGATTTTTTTCCATGTTCCAATTTCATAGTCTATGGTTAATTTCATCAGGAGAAAAGTACTAAGTGTTTTCAGAGCACCGCTGTTTCACAGGTAACAGCGTGTCTTCAGAACACCCCCTTGTTTTCACTATTTTGGATTAGCCCAACCCACACAAGGTGAGGGACAAAACTCTTGATCACGTGGACTCTACATGCATCCAACACGCAGAGCCCACATGATCACAACAGGCGCTGCTGTATAGAAGTGCTGGAGCAGCATGGACTGTTGTATCGGAGCGCTTATATCGGAGATTTTAGAGGCACTCCGATATAATCCAATATGCGTTTTTCGGATCGGGACATCCCTATTTTAAAGTAAAGAAATTAAATACAGAAGAAGGATACATGATCAGATTAGAGCTTTTATCTTTTGTGCAAACTCATAAAGTGTGTGATATCATCACACATGCATTCATATCAGGACATAAGAACTAGACCTGCTCTGGTTCTGGTTCCTCATTGGTTTAGAGGTGAAACATCGATTAACATCTGGATTTAAATTGGTTTTTAAACCCGCGATGATGAAGCTGAACTTTTTTTACTTAACGTGTAAAAGAGAGTTTTAATTAAATGTGGAAAACTAGAAAAGTGACAGGAACACACGTTAACGTAAAATTAAATGACGTTGACCTCATATCAACTTCCTTCAAGTGTTTTCAATGACCCATGTCTAAACTTTCAAGGGCCTTGAAATTTCTTTTTCAAATTCACAGAACTTTCAAGGGTTTCAAGGGCCCGTGTTAAACACACATGAAGCTTTGACGCTGGAGAGTTTTGGAAAAGTCTGAAAACGCTGCCAACAACGACGCAGTGACGTCGTTTCAAATCGAGTGGGAACAAGTTTTAGATTCATTTTAGATTAAATATTCTCCTGATCTATATATGAATAGATGTTATCATAAATATAATCATGTAAAAATTACCACTTCCTCTGAGGTCACTGTTTCAGTCAAAAATAATCACTATTACATATTTATTCACTTGTTTCAGGGGCACACACACACACACAAGGCTCAGAGAGACAAACGTCCGCTGATGCATTCTGGGAAAGTGACCAATAGTGAGGCAATCAGAGCAGAGCTGTCACAGTATTGTGTGTGTGTGTTACCTGTCTCTGTATCAGTGCCAGTGTCCTCTGTCCCTCGTCCATCAGTCTCTCCACAGTTTTGGGATCCTCTACATTCCTGTTGGACCTGAAGGCATCACGCACACGCCGCAGAGCATAGTTCCTGTAACACACACACACAGTTTACTGATGTATTCACTGTGATGGAACATTTTAATAAAACAAAATGGCCGAGCAGTGAGGAGAAGATGAAGGAAAAGTAAATATGTTTAGTGGAAACAGTGAAGCCTCTGAGGGTACACACACACACACACACACACACACACACACACACACACTTTCACTGTGTGAAGGAGGATGAAGACGAGGGGGAGAAGGGGGAGGAGCTTCAGAACAGAAGTAGGTCATATCTCTTCATGGGGAAAAACAAACAAACAAACAAACAAACAAACAAACAAAACAAACAACGACAGATTCAGAGTACGGTTTTCTCTTCATGCGAGTCTAATTCTGTCTCATTGTCACGTCTTTGTCTAAAAATAACTCCTGTGTGTGTGAGTGTGAGATAAAGCTGACAACTCATCAGGACATGACAGAAGCTTCTGATTCATAAGTAAATATGAAAAACGCACACTGTTCCTGTTCTGTCTCCTCATCTCCTACTTCTGTCTCCTCCTCATTTCCTTCTTCCTCCTTGTCTCTTCTTTATCATCCCAGTCTGGACCAGTCTCTGTCCTCCTTTAAATAAGTCCAGACCACATTCCTCTCTGTTAACCCAGTCCAGACCACATTAATCTCTGTTAAACCAGTCCAGACCAGTTTCCTCTCTGTTAACCCAGTCCAGACCACATTAATCTCTGTTAAACCAGTCCAGACCAGTTTCCTCTCTGTTAACCCAGTCCAGACCACATTAATCTCTGTTAAACCAGTCCAGACCAGTTTCCTTTCTATTAAACCAGTCTAGACCAGTTTCCTCTCTGCTAAACCAGTCCCGACCAGTTTCCTCTCTGTTAAACCAGTCCAGACCAGTTTCCTCTCTGTTAAACCAGTCCAGACCACATTCCTCTCTGTTAACCCAGTCCAGACCACATTCCTCTCTGTTAACCCAGTCCAGACCAGTTTCCTTTCTATTAAACCAGTCCAGACCAGTTTCCTCTCTGTTTAACCAGTCCAGACCAGTTTCCTCTCTGTTAAACCAGTCCAGACCACATTCCTCTCAGTTAACCCAGTCCAGACCACATTCCTCTATGTTAAACCAGTCCAGACCAGTTTCCTTTCTATTAAACCAGTCCAGACCAGTTTCCTCTCTGTTAAACCAGTCCAGACCAGTTTCCTCTCAGTTAAAATAGTCCAGACCAGTTTCCTCTCTGTTAAACCAGTCCAGACCACATTCCTCTCTGTTAACCCAGTCCAGACCACATTACTCTCTGTTAACCCAGTCCAGACCACATTACTCTCTGTTAACCCAGTCCAGACCACATTACTCTCTGTTAAACCAGTCCAGACCACATTCCTCTCTGTTAACCCAGTCCAGACCACATTACTCTCTGTTAACCCAGTCCAGACCACATTACTCTGTGTTAAACCAGTCCAGACCAATTTCCTTTCTAATATCAGTGGAAACAGTGAAGCCTCTGAGGGTTTATGAACACACACACACTTTACACAAGGAGGATGAAGACGAGGGGGAGAAGGTTTCCTCTCTGTTAAACCAGTCCAGACCAGTTTCCTCTCTGTTAAACCAGTCCAGGCCACATTACTCTCCGTTAAACCAGTCCAGACCAGTTTCTTCTCTGTTAAACCTTCTGTTTCTCCTAATTTATTTTCCCCAAATGTTTCCGCTCACTTTTTTTCCCCCCTCCACAAATACAAATTCAGCCAAACTCTGGCATCTTTTTCCCTGACAGGAAGTGCAGCGAGTGCGTGCACCATCAGCTGTTACTGCCGTCAGAGAGGGAGAGAAAATCGGCCTGCAGTGGCGTCTGGCAGATTCAGGTCATCACACACACACACACACACACATACACATAAAATCACTGACGATGATGATGACAGAGGAAGAACACACTGACTGAAATCACTCATCACTGGTGATGGAGCAAAGAAACCAGACAATATTCACATTAAAGAATCTTAAAAACCTGAAAACTAGTTTTAATTATTTTTAAATAATTAGTAATTGAGTAGAGACTTTAAACTGACCTTCACTGATCAGGAAATAAACAATAACACGTTGATTTTCTTTCATCAAACTTGTTTTTGAAGCTTCAAAATGACTAACTGACAAATTTCTTGATTAATCAATGAGTCGTTTGGTCCATAAAATGTCGGAAAATGTTATCAGTGTTTGTAAAGTTCTTACTTTATTTCTGTAAAAAGTGACAGCACTGCTCACAGTATCAGTGCTGATCCTAATCCTAACGAGAACATTCATCTTTTCTTTTTGCAATAACAGTGAGAAACTCTTTCACTGATAACAAGTGCCACATCATCACAACAACAGGACAGAATATTCATCTCCACCTGAACACAAACACTATTGATCTGAGAGAGAACAAAGGCGGGAGCAGCAGTGAACGCTCGCTCCTCTGCTGGTGGATAATTGAAGCTGCAGCTCGATAGAAAATAACGGGATATAAAAAACAAACAGCAGATTGAATTCAATGTTAATCCAATATCACTCTGAGGCTGTTCAAACTGTGTCAGGGCCCAGTATTGATTAGCAGAACAGAGTGTGTGGCAGTGGTGATGACACACCCACGGTCAGTGGTTGAGGACTAATGAGGTCACAGAATTTCCTCCACCCACTTCACTACATGATAAACCAGAACAGGTTCAAATGTCTTATTTTATTAATTCGGCATTTAAATCATTCATTCAGGTTTAAATCAGTGACCCAAAGTGACCACACGAGGCAGCAGTAGACCGGCAGTTTATTTGACACTGCGAGTTAATATCACTGATTTTCTCTATGGACTTTGGTGTGGGAGAGTGAGTGCTTTACAAACTTTAGTCATGAGACGTTGTTATGTCTCCTGTCTGTATAAAATGTATACAGGTGAAAACAGCGGACTGGTCCTTTAAACACAGCAGATTAGGATGAGATAAACACACACGGACATGACGGTGTTTTCACGTCTCAAGGTAAAATGATTCTGGACTAGACCCGAGGATCATGTAAACACAGCGGTTAGCTATCACGTTAGCGGCTACATTAGCCTCTGTCGCTATTAAAGCTCCACGGCAGCACCAGGATCAGTGGCGGCGGGGAGAATGAGTCGCTCACCTGTAGTTGTACGAAGAAAACTTGCTGCTTTCTCTCATCATCGTCCTGTACAGAGAAATCACCTGCGCTCTTGAGGACGCCGACATGTTGTTGTTGCTGCTCCGTCGCGGCTGTTTCAACTTCAGGACCCCTGAGTTACGAGCGTTCAAGGAGCGCCTGGTTTATTTAAATTTTTGTCCCTCATATCTGCTTCATATTTTTTTCAAATTTAAGCCAATTTTATCAAATTAATCAACAAATGAATGCAGTTTAGTTTCAGCAGAAAGCCAAAACAAGACGTTCAGGTAGTTTTTTGATGGGCATGTATTTTTGTATAGACAGGAAGTTACACGGGCTGCCCCGCAGTCGACGTCACACATCAACACAGCGCTGGCGTGTGTCACACAAGGTGAGTTAGCTTTCCTCACTCCAGTCCACTTTTAAACAAGGATATTACGTGTTCACGATTATTAAAAACAACGACTGGTCTCATGTCCGACGTGGGGACACAAATCGGCAGCAGTGTCGGCTCACACGGCGCCGTATTTCCATCTAAAACTGGGGCTCGCAGTGCTTCCACTCTACAAACACACCTGACAGGACAGAAGTTAGCTTGTGTACCTTAACCATTATTGTGCATTTGATTGATACAGGGGAAAGAAATAGTGAAGTTATAATCAATAACAACTCTCTTTTGTGTTGTTTTGTGGAGCAAAGACACAGAAATATTAACAAGATGAAGACGATTTTTAAATTTAGCCTGGACTGATGGGAAAGTGTGTCAGCCGCTCACCTGACCTTTCGGTGTCAGTTTGGGCAAATTAATTGCATTCAAAACATACACTCAGGAGAGAGAGAGAGAGCGAGAGCCAGATGCATCCAGTTTGCTGATGTCCTGCTGTCTGTGAGTGTACCAGGTCATTGGTGGTGGGTGCGTGCGCGATGTTGATTTTCATTATCTGTTATTTTATCAACCGTTTGTCGTCGTGCTCAGACCTGATGAACTGATAATTATTCAATTAGGGTCTGTGACGACTTACTGCAGAATTATTTTGGGCGATAAATGTTAATTGAGTGGACGCAGTGAGATAGTGTGGACACAGTGAGACAGTCTGGACACATGTGGACGCAGACATGTCTCACACTGTATCTTTCTGCCTGGTGGATCAATGATCCTGACGTTCTTTCCACCCATTGATCGATCGATTACCCCCCCCCCTCCCGCGTTCGAGCCTGCGGAAGAATCCGTGACCTGAACCTGATCACCTCAAATCCACTCATCCACTCATCCCCTCATCCGTTCATCCATCTGTCCTTGTGTTTGATTTTCCACTGTGTTGAACATCGTATTGATGCCTTTGCTGCCTGCACTCATTACTTAAGGACTCCATGTGGAGCCGAACATGTGACCTCTGAAGTCTCGTTATGCAACAAGATTTAAACACTTGCTAAAAAGTCTTCTGAGCAAAGGTAGTTATATATTCAGGTAATGCTTCAAAGACACGATCACAAGGTTTTTACAAGGAGTTGGACGAAGATTCTGAGCCTGGAGATTCTTGTACAGGAGTTTGAATTCTTAACGGATGTTTAAATCTTAATGTTGTGATTTAAGGGTTTGAATTTTGGATTAAGTAGATTAACTGAATAATTGACTGCCAAACAAATACAGGATTAATGAAGAAAAGAGTCGACCGAAACTTCCAATGACAAAATGTCAGATGATGAAACTATAAAGGAAAGATTTTAGGCAGAAAATAAAATTTTCAATAATATTAAAACATTTTGAAGATTATTTTCTTCATTTGTGACGAGAACTGCAACAACTCATTGATTATTTATGAATTACTATATTTTTTAATCATTAAAACAAAGTTTCTGTGATTTTTCAGCTTCTTAAATGTGAATATTTTCTGCTTTAAGAAATAATTGTATGAACCAAACAACTCATCGATTAATGTAGAAAATAGTGGACAGAAACTTCCAAAGACAAATGTCTGTTCATGAAACGAAGAGGTAAGTCTTTAGGTGGAAAGTCAACGTACTTATTAGAGAATTTAAGAAAAGTGTTTTTATTGTTGCAAGTGTAGCAAGTCAGCATAGGATGGTGGTTTGTAGGATGAATCTGGTGACAAGGAAGACGAAGAGGACAAAGGCAGAACAAAGGACAAAGTGGTGGAAGCTGAAAAGAGAGGACTGTTCTGTGGTTTTCAGAGAGGAGTTGAGAAAGAATCTGGGTGGTCAGGGAGAGCTCCCAGATGACTGGACAACTACAGCTAATGTAATCAGGGAGACAGGTAGGAGTGTACTTGGTGTGTCGTCTGGAAGGAAAGTAGATAAGGAGACTTGGTGGTGGAATGGGGAAGTGCAGGAGTATATAAAGAGAAAGAGGTTAGCAAAGAAAAAGTGGGACACTGAGGAGACTGAAGAGAGCAGACAGGAGTGCAGAGAGATGCAGCACAAGGTAAAGGTAGAGGTGGCAAAGGCCAAACAAAGGGCGTATGATGACTTGTATGCTAGGTTGGAAAGTAAGGAGGGAGAGAATGATTTATACAGGTTGGCAAAACAGAGAGATAGAGATGGGAAAGACGTCCAGCAGGTTCAGGTGATTAAGGATAGAGAGGGACATGTGTTGACAGGTGCCACAGAAGTAATGGGAAGATGGAAAGAGTACTTTGAAGAGCTAATGAATGAGGAAAATGAAAGAGGCCAAAGGGTACAAGAGGTAACTCCTGTGAACCATGAAGTAGCAGAGATTAGTAAAGCTGAAGTTAGGGGGGCATTGAAGAGGATAAAGAATGGAAAGGCAGTTGGTCCCGATGATATACCTGTGGAGGTATGGAAGTGTCTAGGAGAGGAGGAAGTAGAGTTTCTGGTTAGACTATTCAACAGGATCTTAGAGAGTGAGGGGATGCCTGAGGAATGGAGAAGAAGTGTGATGGTGCTCATTTTTAAGAATAAGGGAGATGTTCAGAATTGCAGTAACTATAGAGGATATATATATATATATATATATATAAAGTTGATGATCCATACAATGAAGTTATGGGAAAGAGTAGTGGAAACTAGAAGTCAGCAGAGAGCAGAAGTCAGCATTTGTGAGCAACAGTATGGTTTCATGCCTAGAAAGAGTACTACAGATGCAGTATTTGCTTTAAGAATGCTGGTAGAGAAATACAGAGAAGGTCAGAGGGAGCTGCATTGTGCCTTGGCTGATACTCATTTATCACACATTACCCCTGACACTTTTCTCCACCCATTCCAACCAGCTTGAACACGTTTCTTCACCTCTTTTCCACAATCTCCACTGCTCTGGACTATTGACCCTAAATACTTCAAATCCTCCACCTTCTTTATCTCCACTCCCTGTAACCTCATGGTTCCACTTGGGTTCCTCTCATTTACACACATATATTCTGTCTTGCTGCGACTAACCTTCATTCCTCACCTTTCTGGAGCATATCTCCACCTCTCGAGCTTTTCCTCCACCTGGTCTCTGCTCTCACCACAGATCACAATGTCATCTGCAAACATCATAGTCCATGGAGATTGCTGTCTAACCTCATCTGTCAGTCTGTTCATCACCACCGCAAACAAGAAGGGACTCAGAGCCGAACCCTGATGTAGTCCCACCTCCACCTTGAACTTCTCTGTCACACCTACAGCACACCTCGCCACTGTCTCACAGTTGGCATACATGTCCTGCACCAGTCTAACATACTTCTCTGCCACTCCAGACTTCCTCATACAGTACCATAGTTCCTCTCTCGGCACCCTGTCACAGGCTTTTTCCAGATCTACAAAGGCAAGGAAAGATATACAAGACAGTGGTGAGACCAGCGATGCTGTATGATCTAGAGACAGTGGCACTGAGGAAAAGACAGGAAGCAGAGCTGGAGGTAGCAGAGATGATGATGTTGAGGTTCTCTTTGGGAGTGACGAAGATGGATAGGATCAGGAATGAGTCAATCAGAGGAACAGCACATGTTAGATGTTTAGGAGATACGGTCAGAGAGCCCAGAATGAGATGGTTTGGTCATGTACAGAGGAGGGATAGTGAGTATATTGGTAGAAGGAGGCTGGGGTTGGAACTGCCAGGCAGGAGGTCTAGAGGAAGACCAAAGAGAAGGTTTATGGATGTAGTGAAAGAGGACATGAAGTTAGTTGGTGTGAGAAAGGGGGATACAGAGAATAGGGTTAGATGGAGGAGGTTGATTCCCTGTGGTGACCCCTGAAGGGAGCAGCCGAAAGGAAAAGAAGAAGAAAAGTGGTTTTATCAAAGAAAATCAACATTTTATTGATTATGTCCTTATTTTTTAAACAATTAAAACATAGTTTCTCTAATAATCAGCTTCTTAAGTGTGGATATTTTCTGCTTTGCTCCATGAAACAAAGAAATCATATTGTGTTTGTGGACAAAAACAAAGAACATCATTATTTCTAGGTTTGATTAATATTTCAATAAAAAACCACATGGAAACAACCCTCGACAGATGAGTCAATGATGAAAATAATAATAATTGGTTACAGCCCCAAAGAAATCAACCGACTCTTTTTGACAGTTTGTTAAATAAATATAATTGAATTCTTAGAATAAATACAAATAAAAAACAGAAAACAGACAAGTCTTTTTAACTGAGATGGAAAAGATCTTCATGACAAACATCAACAGCTGCATCTTCATTTCTGTTTTAATGAATCTCACACACACACACACACACCTGTGGGACTGTGTGTGTATTGACTTCATTGACTGTGTCTAAAGTCTCGTCTGACGATGTAAACAGACCTGGTGTAATTGGCAGAAATATGTAAATACGGAGAGAACGAGGCGACACTTTGATGTGAAGAGTGGGAATGAAAGGCTGCGACAGCTGCTCCCTCGGGGGAGGGGGGATTCATGTGTTCATCATGTGCTCATCATGTAGATCACGTTACATCTCTTTATATCACGTTAGATCACGTTACATCTCGTTACATCTCGTAAGATCACGTTATAAATCACGTTAGATCATGTTATAGATCACTTTAGATCTTGTGAGATCATGTTAGATTACGTTAGATTACGTTAAATCTCACAAGATCACGTCAGTTTACCTTAGATCACGTTATAGATCACGTTAGCTCACGTTAGCTCACCTTAGATCACGTTAGATCATGTTAGCTCACTTTAGATCACATTAGTTCACTTTAGATCACGTTATCTTACTTTAGCTCACGTTATAGTTCACTTTAGATCACGTTAGTTCACTTTAGATCACGTTAGTTCCCTTTAGATCACATTATAGATCACATTAGATCTCGTTAGATCCCGTTTTATTACGTTAGATCAAGGTGTTTTCCATGACTGTAGCTCTTCGCCAATGTGGGTGGAGTCATCACAGCACGTGGTGTGAAACTGCAGTGATGTGGTTTTATAGACTACACAAAGATTACAGTTGTGTCAGATTACAGTTGTGTCAGATTGCAGTCCTGTGAGATTACAGTCGTGTGAGATTGCAGTCGTGTCAGATTACAGTCGTGTCAGATTACAGTTGTGTCAGATTATATATGTATAGTGTTAAAGTGTGTAGTGTCACAGTTACTTTGTTTGTCTCTTGTTTCAGTATCACACTTCCTGTCCTGCTCTACAGTAATGACCCGGGAGGACATGCTAACTGAGTTAGCAGCTGGGGTGCACTAGCATTTGTTTCTCTGTCACTTAAAACAAAGTAGCTGCGGCGCTAATCGTTGCAGGAAGATGCAGCTATTTACAAGCACAGTGTGTGTGTGTGTGTGTGTGTGTGTGTGCTCGTCCTCCGTCTGTTCTAGAAAGCCCTTTCCTGAACCTACTGAGGCCACCAGAAATCTCTCTCGCACACACACACACACACACACACACACACACACTAAGATGAACTCATTCACTCCTTTTTAAAAAGATTCAAACATTTGTTACATGTTCACATTTCCTCTGATTAAACACTGAACTCATGACGTTTGCTACAAAGTTTGTCTAAATCTACCTTCCATGTCAGGCGTCCATCAAGTGTTAGACTGACATTTTGTGACATCTTTGGAGCTCAGTATTTATATTTTCGTACCTCTATATCTGTTTACCTCTATATTAGAGCTGAAACAATTAATCTATTAATCGATTACTAAATGAATCGACATCTATTTTTATTATCGATTAATAGGTTTGAAGCTTTTTTTTATGATTAAAACAAGATATCCAATTGTTTAAGCTTCTTAAATGTCAATATTTTTTTCATTTCTTTGCCTTGGATAACTAAGAAATCATTAAAGTTAATCATTTTGGTTTGTGGACAAAACAAGACATTTGAGAACATGATCATTTCCAGGTTTGACGAACACAGATCAACATTTTTTAAGGTTTTCTAATATTTTATGGACCAAACGATTAATCGAGAAAATAATCGTTAGTTGCAGCTCTACTCTATATCTTCGTAGCGCTATATCTTCGTAGCTCTTAGGACTCTCTTCACCCTTTAACTCTGCATCTTCAGCACCAGATTATAGAGTAGTATTGATCAGTGTTTGTATTGATAAGCAGTGTCGTTGTCGTCTTCATCTCAGGTCTTCTTCAGTGTTAACTCAGTCTTTTACCTCTTCACTTCTCTGGAGTCTTCAGTCACTCTCTTGTTAACAGTTTGCAGAGTGTGATGCAGCAGCAGCTAAGCAGTGAACGGTTTAATCATTAAATTACCTGAATGTAGCTTTTGATCTTCACTTTGTCTCGACAAGGTCTCTTTACTTTGATCTGAATCCATGTTTTATGACCAGTGAGGCCTGTAGGCTCTTCTCAGAAGGTCAGCTCCTCTGCTCAAGCTCTGCTCTCAATGTGATGTGAGGAACCATCACTAACATCAGTAAGAGGATGAAATATTCTGCTGCTAATGAGGAGGCAGTGTGTGCGTGTCTGTATCTGTCTTATCTACATCTATTTGTGTGCACGAATCTCTGAATCTGCTGTTATATCTCTGAATTTCCATCCTTATAGCTCTATATCTATATCCTTGTAGCTCTATATCCTTGTTGCTCTATATCTATGTCCTTGTAGCTCTATATCTATATCCTTGTAGCTCTTATATCTATATCCGTGTAGCTCTAATATCTATATCCTTGTAGCTCTACATCCTCAAAGCTCTATATTTATGCTCTATATCTATATCCTTGTAGCTCTTATATCTATATCCTTGTAGCTCTATATCTATATCCTTGTAGCTCTATATCTATATCCTTGTAGCTCTATATCTACATCCTTGTAGCTCTTATATCTATATTCTTGTAGCTCTTATATCTATATCCTAGTAGCTCTTATATCTATATCCTCGTAGCTCTCTATATATATTCTTGTAGCTCTCTATATATATCCTTGTAGCTCTTATATCTATATCCTTGTAGCTTTTATATCTATATCCTTGTAGCTTTTATATCTATATCCTTGTAGCTCTTATATCTATATTCCTGTAGCTCGTATATCTACATCCTTGTAGCTCTTATTTCTATATTCTTGTAGCTCTTATATCTATATTCTTGTAGCTCGTATATCTATATCCTTGTAGCTCTATATCTATATCCTTGTAGCTCTATATCTATATCCTTGTAGCTCTTATGTGTATATATATATATATATATATATCCTTGTAGCTCTATATCTATATTCTTGTAGCTCTATATCTATATCTTTGTAGCTCTTATATCTATATCCTTGTAGCTCTATATCTACTTTATAAACCAAAACATAGATGAGGGACAAGTTTTCATGAAAACATGGTTTGATATTTTGATCACGTGACAGACACGAGAGCCCCGCCTCCCTTGGCTTGACACTGGCTCTGCCCCACACGGGGATGTTCCACATATTGTGACCCAGATGTTGTCCTGCTGCAGATGTTGTCCTGCTGCTGCTTCAGCTGTTGTCCTGCTGCTGCTGCAGCTGTTGTCCTGCTGCTGCTGCAGATGTTGTCATGTCAGAAATGTGATGAGTCATTTCTTCACATCTCTCCGGCTGGTGTCAGTTTTCATCTCATGTCTCCACAGACAGATATAGTCTTTTTTTTAGCATGTGTAGATGAAACGTGTCAGAGTTGTTGTTGTTCAGTGAGTGCAGTCACTCCCTGAGAGACGACGTCAAGTGTTCATTTAAATCCAAACTGAGACTGTGTGTGTGCCTGTGCGTGCGCGCATGCGTGTGTGTGTGTGTCTGTGTCTGTGTGCAGCATATTTCAAATTTCGAAAATGTGCACTTTTTCCAACGTCTCTCTTGAGCTTATGTTTACTGCATCACAGCCAAATTCAAACTCCTACTCTCTCTCTCTCTCTCTCTCTCTATTTTTTTTTGTATTTAACGATGTCTGTAAAAACAAAACTAAATAAATAATAAAAGTTCGGGAGAAGAGTAAGTTCAAACTTGGTTGTTGTAATATTACTAACAATTATCTCAGGAACATGAACTTATGTTTGTAGCGTTTTTTATAAAAGGAAGCATTGTTACTAATGCATTGGAGCATTAGTAACAAGTTTGTCCTAACATCAGTAACAAGTCTGTCCTAACATCACTAACAAGTCTGTCCTAACATTAGCAACTCGTTTGTCCTAACATTAGTAACTAGTTTGTTCTAATGTCGTTTTTTAGTCAGGCCTCCTTCCTTCTTACGAATGATAGGTGAAGAGTTGATGGTGTAGAAAGAAACCTCGCTGACACACGACTCGTACCGAACAAAAGGGGATTTTATTTGGTTACAAGCCAGGCATCAGACCAAGCTCTGCAGCAGCTTGGGAGAATGTTCCTGCCCAATCTCTGAACAATTACGCCCACATAAGAGCAGGGCCATGCTTTTAAAAGTTCTGTGACGTCATCCTATACCTCACATTTGCCCATGTTAGGTATTCTATCTTAGTATAGAAGCCACCTAGTGATAGACAGAGAAGACCAAAATCCATTGTCCAGGTGTCTCGTCCCTGAAAAAGTTAGCTGAGTTAATGTGTTCATCCAAGTTAATAAACTACACTAACATTAGTAACAAGTCTGTCCTAACATTAGTAACTAGTTTTTCCTAACATTAGTAACTAGTTTGTCCTAACATCAGTAACGAGTTTGTCCTAACATTAGTAACTAGTTTGTCCTAACATTAGTAACAAATCGGTCCTAACATTAGTAACAGGTTTGTCCTAACATTAGTAACTAGTTTGTCCTAACATTAGTAACTAGTTTGTCTTAACATCAGTAACAAGTCTGTCCTAACATTAGTAACAGGTTTGTCCTAACATTAGTAACTAGTTTGTCTTAACATCAGTAACAAGTCTGTCCTAATATTCGTAACAAGTTTGTCCTAACATTAATAACTATTTTGTCTTAACATCAGTAACAAGTCTGTCCTAACATCAGTAACAAGTCTGTCCTAACATTAGTTACTAGTTTGTCTTAACATCAGTAACAAGTCTGTCCTAATATTCGTAACAAGTTTGTCCTAACATTAGTAACTAGTTTGTCATAACATTAGTAACAAGTTTGTCCTAACATCAGTATCTAGTTTGTCCTAACATTAGTAACTAGTTTGTCCTAACATTGATGTTGTTTCTTAGTAACAAGTCTGTCCAAACATTAGTAACTAGTTTGTCCTAACATTAGTAACAAGTATGTCCTAACATCAGTAACAAGTCTGTCCTAACATTAGTAACTAGTTTGTCCTAACATCAGTAACAAGTCTGTCCTAACATTAGTAAGAGGTTTGTCCTAACATCGGTAACAAGTTTGTCCTAACATTAGTAACTAGTTTGTCCTTACATTAGTAACAAGTCTGTCCTAACATTAGAAGTCTTTTATTTTGAAAAGTGTGATGTTGTGTCAGGGGCAGTAGGTGGCGTTATAGTTCAAAGATGACATGAGTTCTAGCTCTTTGTTAAACTTTGCTTGATGAAGTTTTTACAGGTTATTGTGTTGTTGTTTTCAGATAGAACGTTGCTTTAAAGCTGCACTCAGTTTTTTCTGGTGTACCACATTTGTCTGAGCTCAGTCTGACAGCTCGCTGCAGAAAAACTGAGCTGCTGCTGCTGCTGCTGCTCGCTCACTGCAGACCCGTGATTGATTCAGGTCGGGCCTCGCTGTCGCCTCCCGGGGGAAAAAGTGTAAAAGCGATCGATGCCACATTCCAGGCTCCGTGTTTTCATAAAGACGCTGCTCGTCTCTGCGTCTGTGTGAGATGAGATGTATCTGTGTGTGCACGTGTGTGTGTGTGTGTGTGTGTGTGTGCTTTTGACAACACATCACACAGAAGTTGTTGATCCACTGCTGCCTCCATCACTAAGTTCAAATGTCTGATTTTGTTAAAGAGGCCATAGCCCGGAAGTGCCAATTAACGCTGAGTTTGGGTGTGTATCTGCGTCATTACCTCGTTTATGAAGCCCTAAAAGTCCATAACAATCAGTTCAGCCACTGCTGAGAGCGCAGGGTTTGATTGTTTTCCTGAGCTCTACAAAGCAGCAAGGCACTTCTGTTGACTAATTACGCCACTGGTGAATCTCACCACTCCTGTAAACAGCAGCGCCTCCTAGTCTGGGCACGAGAGTCCGGGCACATCCAGTGACATACTTTCAACCTTAGAAGAAGAAGAACTACTCTAGTTGTAGCTGCTGAGTGTATCGGTTGAGAACATGTAGAAAAAAAAGGTTCAGCGAGTGTTTGCTCTGTTCTGGGTTGTGATAAACAATAGCAGACGCTCCACAAGCTCCCCGCCAATGAGCAAAGAAAATCTCAGTGGATATCTTTCATATTTGATGGGAATATCCCTGCTACATTTCCCAGATGCCTCCATGTATGCTGCAACCACTTCACGGAGGATTGTTGTTACACAAAATTTGGGCAATATAAAGCAGAACACAGCACCAAACTTCACCTAAAGGAAGGAGCAGTGCCAACAATACGTATATTACATTACATTACATTACATGTCATTTAGCAGACGCTTTTATCCAAAGCGACTTACAATAAGTGCATTTAAACATTTGGGTACAAATAAGAGCTAGAAGTAAGTAAGAGCTTCAAGTAAATCAAACTATGAAGTGCTAGTCATAAGTGCGATATATATATATATATATATATATATATATATATATTTTTTTTTTTTTTTTTTTTTCGTCGTCGTTATCGTCTTAGTCGAGGTAGAGTCGGAAGAAATGTGTTTTTAGTCTGCGGCGGAAGATGTGGAGGCTTTCCGCTGTCCGGATGTCAATGGGGAGCTCGTTCCACCATTTGGGAGCAAGGACAGTGAACAGTACTGTCAGTACAGTACTGTATATTACAATGTTTACAAACCGTAAAACTGTCTTTGTGTGCTTGTCCTGTCGTTTAGTATTAGCCATAGCTGGCTACAGGCTAAGCTAAACGCTCATTTGCATGTATGTGTGTTTATCATCTCGGTAACCACAACGTTATCTAAGCTACAGGCGTCCTGCAGTAGTCTTTCACTTGTCACAGTATCTTCTGACTCTGGGTTAGACTCCAGATCAAATGTGTAAGAGATTACGATGAGGGGTCGTGACGACGACATTACTCAATGTTTGGATCATTGCTAGCGGTGCATCCACCTTTCCAGAGGGGGAGCTGCAGGTCTGAGAGCTGACGTGCCAATTACGTCACTTCCAGGTAACTGACCAATCACAAGACAGTCTGTGTTCTGTGCGTGTGGTTTTGGTCTGAAACAGCGCGGCTGACAAGAGCGTCAGTGATTAGACATTTACATCGGCTCGTTTGCAGCGACTAGGAGGTTTTTGACCATAAAAACGACTTCACTTCAAGTACACCTCCATATCTCACATATAAGTGAGCCATGCTAGGGCCTCTTTAATTAGGCTTTAAAAATCCTTTGTTCAGATTTACCACAGTGACACAAAGTGACCACATGACGCAGCAGAGGACCAGCAGCACCTGTGCCCCCATGAGCTAGAATCACTGATTTTATTTTTGGGGTTTGGTGTGGGAGAGTGAGTGCTTTACAAACTTCAGTTTCCTTTGTGAAAAGTCTGTCTAACAGATAATGAATCTTCTCTGGTGCTAAAAATTATTATTATTATTATCTATATATAAATGGTATGTATCCATGGTAACGGCACAGACAGGAAGCACGAGTTGCACATAAAACCCAAGCTTTTTATGAGCAAAATATAAATTTGAGTTCAGCCACTGACTCCATATTAAACAAAGCAGATGTGAACGTCTGTGTGGACTTGGTATTGGTCCAGCCTTCTCACCTCACAGTGGACTGTACCAAGTGACTGACACTTTTAAAAACAGTGATTAACTAGTCTGTGTGTGTGTGTATGTGTGTGTGTGTGTGTGTGTGTTTGAGAGTCTGTGTGTGTGTGTGTGTGTGTGCGTGCGTGCGTGCGTGCATGCGTGTGTGTGTGTGTTTGAGAGTGTGTGTGTGTCTCTCTGTCTGTGTGTGTGTGTGTGTGTGTGTTTGAGTGTGAGTCAGTGTGTGTGTGTGTGTGTGTGTGTGTGTGTGTGTTTGAGACTGGGTGTGTTTGAGAGTCTGTGTTTGTGTGTGTGTGTGTCTCTGTCTGTGTGTGTTTTAGACTGTGTGTGTGTGTGTGTGCGCGTGTGTGTGTGAGTCTATGTGTGTCTCTATGTCTGTGTGTGTTTGAGAGTCTGTGTGAGTCTGTGTGTTTGTGTCTCTCTCTCTGTCTGTGTGTGTGTTTGTGAGTCTGTGTGTGTGTGTGTGTGTGTGTGTATGTTTGAGAGTCTGTGTGTGTGTGACTCTGTGTGTGTGTCTTTGTGCGTGTGTGAGTCTGTGTGTGTGTGTGCATGTCTGTGTGTGTGAGAGAGAGAGAGAGAGAGGGAGACACAAATTGGCTGAGTGTCAGAGCTGCAGCCTCGACACTTTTTCTCCTCCGACCATAAAATCTCTGTTATTCTTCGTCATGTCAGACTCTCCTCCTCTTGTTCCTCCTCTCCTTGTCTCCTCTCCTCATCTCCTCTCTCTCTCACCTCTCGCTGTGTGTAAAGTAAAACAGAGAGGATTTAAATGTCTTGTTTTATTACACTTTTACAGGCCGCCTGTGCAGCTTTGATCTAACGCTGCTTGTCAAAAAAACTGCATGAACAAGTGCAACGAGCACAGCAGTGACTTTATGAGAGGAGGAAAAGTACACTTTAACATTTCACTGTAACAGTGCTTCACTGAACGCACGGGAATATGTGTCAAAATCAGGATTTCATCATGCATTCACTGTTTATTCCCTTTATATCGTTTCCATAACCTGCGATGAGGACAGAGGAGAGGAGAGGAGAGGAGAAGATGGATGTGAAGTGAAGCTGTTCCAGGACACACTGTTCTAAATAATCACCACACCATCAGACAGTTTGACTACAGCACACGTAAATCCTGCAGCAGCACACACACACACAGAAAAATGGTAATAACACCTGAATGTTGATTTATTTACCTCCACTCACTCTCCCACACCAAACCCCCTGGAGAAAATCAGTGATTTTAGCTGCAGGGACACAGGAGCTGCTGGTCCTCTGCTGCCTCGTGTGGTCACTTTGTGTCACTGATGTTAATCTAAACAAAGGATTTTAAATGCCAAATTGACAAAATCAGACATTTGAACTTAGTGATGGAGGCAGCAGTAGATCAACAACTCCTGTGTGTGTGTGATGTTAAAATAACGGATTTTCTCTGTGGACTTTGGTGTGGTAGAGTGAGTGGTTTACAAACTTCAGTTTCCTGTTGGGAGAGTCTCTGCTGGCAGCCATTTTGTTTTCACTGATGAAGACGATGAAGTGTATTCACACACACACACACACACACACACACACACACACACGCACAGACGTGGTTGTGTAACAGTTGGCCGCTGAGTTGCGTCATGAACAGGAAGAAGCAGCATGAGCCACAGGAAGTGGTCACTGGTGCCAGAGCGGGGACTCCCTCTGATGGGAGGGGGCGAGACACACACACACACACAAGCAAACACACAAACACAAACAAACACTGTTATAAATATAAAGAGTTTATCCTCACAAGACTCTTGATGAGATCAAAGATGGTGTAAATAAATTATTCTCAAAAGAAATAAAACCAAAGAGAGAATTTTTAAACTCTGATCATGAAAAATAATCCACTTAAAATGCACATTTTAATCTTAATCTGAGTCCAAATAAAGGATTTATTTGACATTTTGTGACATTGCTCCGCCCACTCATCAGCCACATGTACCATTATAAGGTACACGTCCTTTGACTGTGACCCTGAACCTGTCTGACCTCTGACATTTTTTTATTCTTTTTTTCTTGAAATGATTAAATGCTGCCGTGTGATAGGCTGATCAGATTTGTCCATGGTGTACCTAATAAAGTGGTCAGTGAATGTGTGGGTGTCGGTGGGTGTGTCTCTGTGTATGTGTGTGTGTGTGTGTGTGTGTCTCTTTCTCTGCAGTCTGTGATTTATAACCTTGTTCTATCACAGTCAGGATTTACAGCTGTGTCTGTGCAACTGTGTGTCTCGGTGTATGTGTGTGTGAGACTGTGAATGACTGTGTGTGTGTGCGTGTGTGTGTGTGTGAGACTGTGAATGACTGTGTGTGTGTGTGTGTGTGTGTGTGTGTGTGACTGTGTCTGTGTGTGTGAGACTGTATGACTGTGTGTCTGTGTCACTGTGTGTGTCTCTGCGTGTGTGTGTGTCTGTGTGTGTCTCTGCCTGTGTCTGTCTGTGTGTCACTGTGTGTGTGACTGTCACTGCGTGTGTGTCTGTGTGTGTCACTGTGTGTGAGTGAGACTGTCACTGTGTGTGTGTCTGTGTGTGTTACGGCGAACCCTGTGTTCACCGTTCTTGTTCCATTTGAGGCACAGCTCTTAGCCCAAACCTAAATTAGGTTAATAATAATAAATCATAATTTCCACCATACTCAAATATAGTTATTCTAAACAAAAACCTCAAAATAGCTCCAACAGTGTGTGTTTGTGTGTGTGTATGTGTGTCCAAAGGTCCAGTGTGTAAGAATTAGTGACCTCTAATGGTGAGTGTGTCATTGAACTACGGTGGCCTTCACAGACCAAAATGGACGTCTTTCTTCTTTGTTTGTGTCGTAAACTTCCACAATGACACGACTTCAATTATTCTGTCCTATGACATAAAAACCTTTGTTTTAATTTAGAAAAAATAACTTCTCAGAACAATACATTATTTTTATTTAAAAAAGAAGTTGTCACTCGCACGTCAAAAAATTACGAGCGAGGCCTAAAGTGAGGCCCTGACACAAAGAACACGAACAAGTTTATTTCAAACCAAACAATTCTTATTCTGCAAGGAATCATGGGAAACAGGAATAATGTGGAGAAATGCAAATGTGAGGACACAGGCTGCTCTTTGACCTTGGCGAGATCCCATGACCTCGCTGCTGTTTGGCAGTGAGAGGACAGAGTTTGTGGCAGAGTGAATCATGTTTCACTGCAGACGCTGCATCAGCTGATTTATTTTGCCAAAGACAGAGAAAAACAAACGTGAACCTGCTCCGTCCTCATCAAACTCAAACAGCAGCACATTCTCCACTGTCCACTTTACATTTAGTTCAATGTGATCAATTGATGTGGATTTAAGTTGAGCAGCAAAAGTAAAAGTTTAAATATCTGAGAAATAAATGTCATTTCTTCTCCTTCAGACGTTGCTGTATTCAATTCTGAGCGACACAAACTCTGTTTTAAAAAAGATTGATTGATAGAACGATAATAAAAGCGTCCACAGCGGCGGTAGATCTCCGTTTGTTTATGTTGGCAAACGGGAGTAGCTTCGGAAGCTAAGCTACATGAATGTGACCATGCCATTATGTTGTTTTGGTCTGTATGCAAAATAAATGCATTATTATCAATTGGCTACTCAAAGAAGAAATTAGCCGACTACCGCAGCGTATGACATGCTTCGGGTCTCTGCTGTCTCTAAGATCTTTAATGTGTTAGCAGGTGATAAATGTGAGAGAGTAAAATAAGTCTTGCACTTGAATAAACCTTCTTATCCTCTACCGTAGACCTTCTATAGTGAAGTTATAACAGTTTGTGTTTTTTGGCAGAACATCAGAAATTGACAAAGCTTTGTCGCCCCCGAGTGCCTGCACCGTGTGACTCAAAGTGACGCTTTGGGTAAATTTTAATCCCGATGTCGTCCAGAGTGATGTGACCAAATATGAAGTTGATCACAGGAAAGATGTGATGCATTTTGGGGGAAAATAATCATGAACCAGAATAATAATAATAATAATCAGTTCACAGACTAATAATGTGTTCATCAGTCACAAAGTAAAATCCTGCTCTGTGACCTGGTGTCTTTGTGTCTGCGGTGGATGAAATTGTGTTGAGCTTCACGTGTCCCTCGTGTGTGTGGAGGCGTCCATATGTCCATATGTCCATGTGTACACGCGTGGTGGCATTTGGTGTCATGGGAACAGACATATGGTGACAATCACACGCCAGAAAATTCACTCCCACAGAAACACAGCGGAGCCAAGATGGCGGCTGATGCGGGAAAACTCACATCTATTTATTTATAATTTCTTTACTTTGCAGTAAAATCACGACATGAAAATGTCACCAGACATCTGGTGACGTCTGGTGAGATGCGAGATGCTTGAAAATGGTCTGTGGTTTGTCTGTAATTAACTGGCATTGGTTTGAAAATAAAATAATTCTGACAAAATTTTAGTCTCAGAATACTGAGGAAAAACTCAATTCTAAATTTAACCTTGAATTAAACATTTTTTTCTCCTCAGAATTCTGTCTTTTCTCCACAATTTTTCTCCTCCAATTCAGATTTTTTTCCTCCAAATTCTGAATTTCTTTTTCTTCTGACTTTAATCTCAGGCTTTTTTTTTTATTTACTTAATTTAGTTTCCATAATGTTGTCATGTGACCCTGATCCTCTGCCATAGTTAATTGTCAGTTGTTTTTCAGAATAAAAGCTCTGATTCTGTTTTAGTGAAGTTAATAATAGTTAGTAATAGTTGTTGCTGCTGCTGTTTGTCTCCTGATGTTTCCTGAAGGTCATGTGACTCCACAGAGCCGCAGTGACCTTTACAAACGTCTGCTTCTCCTCAGAGGAAAATTATTTTCTTTAGCTTTGATTATCTTACCTCTCTGTCGATGTTTGCAGTGCTGCATCATCCTGTTCAACCTCATCACCGTGGAGACGCAGCTTTACTTCACACTTTACATTGTGTGTGTGTGTGTGTGTGTGTGTGTGTCAGAAACACTGACCTTGTCAGGACCAGTCGTCCTCATGGAGACCAAAACCTGGTCCTAATGTGGCAGAAGCATTCCTGAGGAACTGGTTAATGTTTAAGACTAAGATTTGAACTGTGGTTATGGTTAAGTTAAGGTTAGTCATTAACTGGTGATGGTTAAGATAGTGTGTGTGTGTGTCATGTGATACTAGCAGCAGAGGAAAAAGCTTCATAGTTTAAGGAACAATCATTTGTTTTGCTGCAATGCCACTGCAATGCAACACCCTTTGTCTTGTTGTGTGTGTATGTGTAAAAATGACAGTTAAAAGACGATGGTCTTGTCTCCTGTCAGACGTAAATGATGAAACTGTATAAAAACAGATTTTGTCTCAGTTGAACTGTTGCTGTTTTGGTGCAGTTATAGTGTGTTTGTGTGTGTGTGTGTGTTTGACGCACAAGCACTCCCACCTCACCTTACCGCCACTGAGAAGCTCCTCCCCCTCCTGTGATTGATGCGCTGCTCTCACTGCTGTGTGGTGAACAATGTTCACCAGGAGCAGCCATTTTGAAGTGCACAGTTTTTATGTAATGTTTAATAGACTGATTAGACTGGATTAGCCTGCTAGTTAGCGATAAAAGCTGAGGTTATCAGAATTCAAAACATTGTTTTTCACTGTCTTTCCAGATCATCATGAGACTGTCCCTGCTCCTCCCCCTCCTACAGTCCCCGCCCCTCAGTTGCTGCCATCTCTCAGCCCTCTTGGCCAATGGCGGTGCTGCGTTGTCCCACCGACGCCTCAGCACAGACTCGGGCTCCACCCCTCGGCCTGTGATTGATCAGGACTGCATGGAGGTGTCGGGTCGCTCGTATCCTCGCGACGACTTCACCAACGTGACGCCAAAGATCTTAGCGAAGGTCGGCCGCGACCTTCACAACCAGCGTCACCATCCTCTGTGGCTCATCAAAGAGAGGATCAAAGCCTTCTTCTACAGGTCGGTTACCCAGCAACGAGCACTCTTTTCGAGTTTGTGTCTTCACCGGTTAATCCTAATCTTTAATTTCCACAGTTCTTACATGGGTCGAGGAGGAAACCCGCTCTTCTCTGTCCACGACAACCTGAACCCTGTGGTGACCACGGAGCAGAACTTTGACAGGTCAATCAGAGACTAACTTAAACTCAACTACATAACTAACTAACACTCAACTACATAACTAACTTACACTCAGCTACATAATTAACTAACACTCAACTACATAACTAACACTCAATTACATAACTAACACCCAACTACATAACTATCGAGCACTCAACTACATTACTAACTTACACTCAACTACATAATTAATTAACACTCAACTACATAACTAACTCTCAATTACATAACTAACACCCAACTACATAATTAACTTACACTCAACTACATAACTAACACCCAACTACATAACTATCTAACACTCAACTACATAACTAACTTAGGCTCAACTACATATCTAACTAACACTCAACTACATAACTAACTTACACTCAACTACACCATTAACATACACTCAACTACATAACTAACTAACAATCAACTACATAACTAACTAACACTCAACTACATAACTAACACTCAACTACACAACTAACACTCAACTACATAACTAACTTACACTCAACTACATAACTAATACTCAACTGCATAATTACTAACACTCAACTACATAACTAACCAACACTCAACTACATAACTAACTTACACTCAACTACATAATAACACTCAACTACATAACTAACTTAAACTCAACTACATAATTAACTAACACTCAACTACATAACTAACACCCAACTACATAACTATCTAACACTCAACTACATAACTAACTTACACCCAACTACATAACTAACACTCAACTACATAACTTACACTCAACTACACCATTAACATACAATCAACTACATAACTAACACTCAACTACATAACTAACTTACACTCAGCTACATAATTAACTAACACTCAACTACATAACTAACACCCAACTACATAACTATCGAGCACTCAACTACATTACTAACTTACACTCAACTACATAATTAATTAACACTTAACTACATTACTAACTCTCAATTACATAACTAACACCCAACTACATAACTATCTAACACTCAACTACATAACTAACTTAGGCTCAACTACATATCTAACTAACACTCAACTACATAACTAACTTACACTCAACTACACCATTAACATACACTCAACTACATAACTAACTCTCAATTACATAAGTAACACTCAACTACATAACTAACTTACACGCAACTACATAACTAACTAACACTCAACCCTGTGGTGACCGTGGAGCAGAACTTGTGAGTGTGGTTGAGGGTTGGTTAGTTATATAGTTTAACAGTTACATTGTTGGTTGGTTAGTTAAACAGTTACATTGTTGGTTGGTTAGTTAAATAGTTAAACAGTTACATTGTTGGTTGGTTAGTTAAATAGTTAAACAGTTACGTTGTTGTTTGGTTAATTAAATGGTCAACATGATTTGATTGACAGCTTGCTGATCCCGCCCGACCACCCCAGCAGGAAACAAGGTGACAACTACTTCCTGAACAGGTGAGCGAGGAAATAAAAGCATGTCATGTGATTGTGTTGTTCCAGGAGTCTGACACCTGTGTGTGTGTCTCTGTGTATGTGTCTGTGTGTGTTTGTGTGCAGGACAACGATGCTGCGCGCTCACACCTCCGCCCACCAGAGGGAGCTGGTGAAGTCTGGTCTGGATGCTTTTTTATTGGCTGGAGACGTTTACAGACGAGATGAGATCGACTCCTGTCATTACCCTGTGTTCCACCAGATGGAGGGAGTGAGACTTTTTACTGAACGCCAGGTAAATACATGTCTTTATTCTGTGTCTCTGACGTCTCTCCCTGTGTCTCTGACGTCTTCCTGTGTCTTTGACGTCTCCCTGTGTCTCTGACTTCTCTTCCTGTGTCTCTGACGTCTCTCCCTGTGTCTCTGACGTCTTCCTCTGTCTCTGACATCTCTTCCTGTGTCTTTGACGTCTCCCTGTGTCTCTGACTTCTTCCTGTGTCTCTAACGTCTTCCTGTATCTCCAGGTCTTCTCAAATGTCCCAGACTCAGAGGAGTTGTCTCTGCTGGAGCACAGTGGCAGGAGGACACCACACAAACAGGAGACTCACACTCTGGAGGCCGTGAAGCTTGTGGAGTTTAACCTCAAACAAACTCTGACACGACTCATCACACACCTGTTTGGACAAGGTGACTCCTCCTCCGCCTCCTCCTCCTCCTCCTCATCCTCCTCCTCATCCTCCTCCTCCTGCTCACTCCTCCTCTCTCTCTCTGTCTCTGGTCAGATGTGGAGGTCAGGTGGGTAGGCTGTTACTTCCCCTTCACTCATCCCTCCTTTGAGATGGAGGTGCGTTTCCAGGGCGACTGGTTGGAGGTGCTGGGCTGTGGTGTGATGGAGCAGCAGCTGCTCAACTCTGGTCAGAACACACACACACACTCACACTCCTGTGTCCTCGTCAGTGGGTTGAGTTTACTCAGCTGAATGATTGAATGTTTTTGTCACAGTCTGAGGGACAAACTTCTAGGCCCCAGCCACACGTCCATGTCAGCTGTCAATCATCTGAGGCTGTGTTTCTCTCATTACTAACTGTCCGTGTGATTATGGGACGGACTGTAATCAGAATTCCTCTTGTTAAATAAGTCGTAAACTTTTGAATGTAAACATGTTTTTCTGTCCACGTTTTTTTCCAACTTCTCTTCTGGAATGTGGTCAAGTTCTGATACAAATGGAATGGGGGCGGTGCTTATGGCCTGTACTGCAGCTGGGCCATGACATATTACGCACACACACACGTATACACACACATGTTGGACATTCATGACTTGAGGGGACATTGCATTGACTTACATTCATTTCCTGGAGACTTACTCTAACCTTGACCACAATTACTACTGGCCTAATCCTAACCCTGACCCTAACCTTACTCTAACCCTAACCTCAACCTAACCTTAAAATTTTGTCATTTACATTGTCCCCATAATGTGACTGTGTAAACATGTTTAGGTCCCCCAAACATAAGTAATACCTGGACACACATACACACATACATATGAAGACACACACAGTTACAAACACACTCTCTCACTCGTCCTTGAACAAAGCTGTTACATTGCTACTTCACTGCTGCTTGTTCTGATCAATAATACGTGTGTGTGTGTGTGTGTGTAACTGTGTGTGTGTGTGTGTGTATATGTGTGTCCAGGTATTACTAATGTTGTGGGGACCTAAACCTGTTTACACAGTCACATTATGGGGACTTGTCTTCCTCGTGGGGACAAAAATCAAGTCCCCATAACGTAAATGACTACATATTAAGATGAAGATATGTTTTAAAGTTAGGTTGAGGATAGGGTTAGGCCAGTAGTAATTGTGGTTAAGGTTAGAGTCTGAGTGTGTGTGTGTGTGTGTGTGTGTGTGTGTCAGCATCAATTTAACCTCCTCCTGTTGTACTGTCAGGAACACACACACACACCATCAGTCTGTTTTCATTCACATTAACAATCACTCACCAGGCCACGTCAGTGTGACCTTTGACCCTTGAGTTCACCTTTTTGAAGTAGTGAAGTGAAGTATTGTGATGTACAGAGAGACTGAACTAACTACACTAACTTTCACCAGGCTTAACTTAACCAGACTTAACTTTAACCAGACTTTACTGTAACCAGACTTAACCTTAACTAGACTTAACCTTAACCAGACTTAACAATAACCAGACTTAATGTTAACCAGACTTAACTTTAACCAGGCTTAACGTTAACCAGACTTAACTTTAACCAGACTTAACGTTAACCAGACTTAACTTTAACCAGACTTAACCTTATCCAGACTTAACCTTAACCAGACTTAACTTCAACCAGACTTAACCTTAACCAGACTTAAAGCCATCGTCCTCATTCATGACATGACAGGAAATGTCAGTAGATTAACAGCTGAGTCAGCAGATTTAGCTTGTTTCCTCTGTGGATCTAAGGCCATGCTGTGCCCACAGCGCCCTCTGCTGGAACATGTCTTCACTATTTACTCAGATATTTCAAACTTAGTTTTTTAAGGTTTGACATTGAATAAACATCACATACGTTTCATATGCGTCACTTTTGGTCATTAATTGATATTTTGGATCTGATCAATGAACCAATCACACCTGAGGATCACTGTGTGTGTGTTTGTGTGTGGTTAATTAACATAGACGTGCCACCCCTGTGTGTGTGTGTGTGTGTGAGAGAGATGATATTTGCAGTGTCTCTCTGCCCTTGGTATTGCAGCAGTGCTCTTGACATACACACACGCACACACACTCATACGCCCCCTTCGTTCTCATTCTCACCCTCTCCACCTCCCCTCTATATCCACTGCGGCAGTGTGGCTTCGTTACCTTGGAAACCACTCATTCACACACACACACACACACACACACACACACACAAAGTGAGAGAGACGTTGAAAAAAATCCCGCAGAGGGAAAAAAATGAGGGCGAATGAGAACGAGGGGGGAGAGATGGAGGAGGAGAAGATGATGGAGGGAAGATTAAAAGAGTGGTCGGAGGGGGACACCAGAGTGTGTGTGTGTGTGTGTGTGTGTTAATTAACAGTGTGAGGTGTGACTGTTGCCTGAGGCAACATGGAAGAGGAGGAGATAGAGGAGGGAGTGAGGGAACGAGGAGGCAGGAGTGGTGGAAAGGGAAGGAAAGAAGGAAATGAGAGACACTTGTGTCCTCTCTTTGTCACATTTCTATGATGTCTCCTGCAATTTATGTCCAAACTACGTCAAAGTCCTCACTGCTTGTGCGACATCGTGATTCTTTAATTATTCTTTAATAATTTTTGAACGATTCTTACACGATTGTTAAAACGATTTTTGAACGATTCTTACACGATTTTTGAACAATTCTTACACGATTTTTGAACGATTCTTACATGATTTTTGAACAATTCTTACACGATTCCTAAACGATTTTTAACAGATTTTTGAACGATTCTTACACGATTTTTGAACAATTCTTAAACGATTTTTGAACGATTCTTAAACAATTTGTGAACGATACTTACACGATTTTTTAAAGATTCTTACACGATTTTGAACAAATCTTAAATGATTTTTGAACAAATCTTAAATGATTTTTGAACAAATCTTAAATGATTTTTGAACAATTCTTACACGATTCTTAAACGATTTTTGAACGAGTCTTAAACGATTTTTGAAAGATTCTTACATGATTTTTAAACGATTTTTGAGCGATTCTTACACCATTTTTGAACAATTCTTACACGATTCTTAAACAATTTTTGAACGATTCTTACACGATTCCTAAACGATTTTTTAACAAATTTTTGAACGATTCTTACACGATTTTTTAACAATTCTTATACGATTCTTAAACGATTTTTGAACGATTCTTAAACAATTTGTGAACGATACTTACATGATTTTTTAAAGATTCTTACACAATTTTGAACAAATCTTAAATGATTTTTGAACAATTCTTTAATGATTGATTTTTTTTGATAAACAATGATAAAACGATTATTACAAGATTATTGAATGAAGTCTAAAATGATTCTTCAATAATTCTTCTTGAACAATATTTGAAAGATAAACAAAGAAAAACATGTAGACGTGTGTGTGTGTGTGTAAATCAGATTTTGGTGAGGGGGCGTGGTCATCAGCGCCAAGTCCCATATGTTGTGGCTCGCCACCGACACTGGAGGGAAAACCCTGGGGACACACTGTGTGTGTGTGTGTGCGTGTGTGTGTGGAGACAGAAATCTGATTAAAGTCTTGTTGGCGACAATTAACAGTCTTCAAACACAGCGTGTCCAGTCCTGAGGGACCGTGTGTGTGTGTGTGTGTGTGTGTGTGTGTGTGTGGTTCAGGTGGCAGCTCTCAGTCTTAATCTCTTCCTTCTCCCTCTGAATAAATCATGTGACCCTTCTCCTTTTTCATCCGTCTCTCATTAAACTGTAGACTGTCGTTCCTTTCCTTCTTTGTCAGGCAGACTGAGAGAGCGATAGAGAGGGAGAGCGAGAGGAGGAAGAATAAACAAGAAAGAAAGAAAACTGACTCTGCAGTTTTCTTTTCTCTCTCTCTCCCTCCCTCTGAGGATGGAGAGATGAAGCTGAGGAAAAGGACAGAAGTGTGGCGACCTTATCTTCCATTGTGTTTTCAGACTTGTAAAGACCCGCCCCCTCCTCTTGACCTCTGACCCCTCAGAGATTGACAGCTTCGTTCTCCCCTCCCTCATCCCTCCATTGTTTCATTCATTCCTTTGGTTAAATTCACTCTTTCGTCACCATCACTCTATCTATTCAAACCATTTAATCGAGGTATTTTTTTAATGATATTCATCAAAGTATTGAACGTAAATGAGTTTTAATGGTCCGTTCATTTAGAATCGTAGTGTCACGTGACATAAAAACAATTTTTTATATATATTTGAATCCATATTTGTGAAATATAATACATATTAAGGTGAATACAAACAAATATATATAAATATTCATATAAAACAAAAACACAAATACTTGACAGTTTATCAGAGTTGGTCACATGACATGGAATCTCATTTAAAAAATCTATATTTTAAAATATAAACATTCAGCGAACACTGAATTTCCAAAATCATGATATAAAATCTAAGAATCACTTGAAGCTAAAACGCAGAGCTACAATTCAGCTCATGTTTGGAGTGTGAAGGTCACATGACACGAGGAGGAGAGGGGGAAAAGAGACTCAAACGTTCACTTGGATCCAGGGTGAAAATCATCCATTCATCTTCTTCTTATTTTCATCATCCATCCATCATTCATCCATCTGTCCTCCCTTCACCCGTCCACTCCCACTGAGGGGAATAACTGGTGGACAGCTGGTGCCCACACACACGCACGCACGCGCACACACACACACACACACACACACACACACACAAAAGACCAGGGTGAACAGCTGTGAATGTGTGTCTGTATTTTGTGTGTGTGTGTGTGTGTCTGTGTGGATCACTTACTTTAAACAAACTAACAGAGAAACAAGTGTTTTGGTTCAAAATCAGAGTTTGGTTTGGTCCAGTTTGGTTCATTCCAGTTTGGTTCAGTTCAGTTTGGTTTATTTCAGTTTGGTCCAGTAAGGGTTAAATAATCCAGTAGCTGAGTGGTGGAGTGAGTTGTCTTTCAAATGAAAGGTTGAGGGTTTGATTCCCTGTTCTTTTCCACACTCATGTGTTCACGTCATGTTGCTCCTGACAACAGCGTGTGACATATAGATGCTCTGTATAATTGTGTGAATGGATGAATCTTGTTATGTTTGTATTTTTACTGTTACATGGTAATAATAGATGATGACCTACACTCTCCCACACCAAAGCCCATAAAGAAACAGAATCAGTGATTTTAACATCACACACTGCTGTGATCCAGAGGACCAGCAGCTCCTGTGTCCCCACAGCTAAAATCAAAGATTTTCTCTATGAGGTTTGGTGTGTGAGAGTTAGTGGTTAATAAATGTCAGTTTAAGATAAAGACGTGAGCGTGTTTTTATCTTTGGTGCATTTTGATTGGCTGGCTGGTTCAGTGGGCGGGGCCAGAAGGTGACAAACAGGTGGCTGTTGACGTTTTCAGTGAGTTTTGATTCAACATGTGACGACTGTTTGTGTCCAGAGATGGAGTGGCCATTTTTATCTCACTGCTGACTCACACACACACACACACACACAGACAGCAGTTGGATGAATGACGCTGCAAGGAGTTGAATTTTAAATTTCTCGACTGTTTCTCTCTCACAGATTATTTTCCAGGGTAAAATCTGGAAACTTTCTCCTCTTTAATAAAAACATATTTCCACAAAGACTGAAGTTAATTTACAGCTGATGAACGTCTGATAATTAAACCATGAGCACACTTTATCTGTGTATGTGAGGATATTGTGTTTAAACAGATAAATTCAGATTAATTCCTGATCAGTGAAGGATTATTTCACGTCTCCGTAGGGCTGGGCGATATGGACCAAAACTCATATTCGAATGGCGATATGTGCTATTATAACAATATTTTGAACAAAGCGGGTAAAGTGTGAGAGATAAATTTATCTAATCTAATCACCATCAACCATTTATTTAGGTTTAGTTTTGTTTCATGGCTCGACAAAGCACAGCTGTGCATTTAACAACAGATAAACAATAGTGTTACCTGTTTGAAACATGTAAAATATTATAAAAGAAAATCTATAGTAACCTACACTTATAGGCATAATTGTGCAAATAACAAAAAATGGAAACAAAAAACGGGCTTCAGCTTCATAGTATTATACAGAAAACAGAGAAATATAAGAAACCACAGGCAGTCTTGTATAAAGTACTTGAAAGTGATATTTCAGTAAAAGTGCAAGTATCTTACCAGAAAAGGACTTTGGTAGAAGTTAAAGTCACCTTTTACAATATTATTGGGTAAAAGTCTTAAAGTACCTGACATGTATTGTACTTAAGTATGAAAAGTAATTTTCTGATGTAAAATGTACTTAAGTATTGTAGCAACTAATAACGTAATAGTGGCCAATAATGTAATAATTTAAATGTAATAAAACCAATAACGTAATAAAGTTGTTGAGCCAATAACGTAATAACTTTTTGCCAATAACGTAATGACTTATTACGTGATTGGCTGGTTATCACGTTATTTCCCAAATACCTCCATGTATGCTGCAACCACTTCACAGAGGATTGTTGTTACACAAACTTCGGGCAGTATAAAGCAGGACGAAGCACCAAACTTCACCTAAAGGAAGGAGCAGTGCCAACAATACGTATATTACAATATTTACAAGCTGTAAAACTGTCTTTGTGTGCTTGTTCTGTTGTTTAGCATTAGCGATAGTCGGCTACAGGCTAAGATACACGCGTTCGCTCGTGTTTCATTTGCATGTGTGTTTATCATCTCGGGAACCACAACCTTATCCGAGCTACAGGCGTCCTGCAGCAGTCTTTGCGATGGAGGTGGTTCACTTGTCACAGTCTTCTGACTTCTGACTCTGGGTCAGACTCCAGGATTACGGCGAGGGGGCGCCACAGCAGAACGTTACCCCTGACATGAGACACTGAGGACTTCAGAGACAGGTACCAGGTTCAGAGGTCTTCACCTGGTGGATTTGAACTGGCAACCCTTTGATTACAAACTTTTTATTGTTAGGTTTAAGTTAGGATTCAGTCAGTACTAGTTAATGGTTAAAGGTCAGAAGACTGGTTAATGTTGGAGTAAATATCTGTCTGTGTGTGAGTGAGTGCATGTGTGTCACTGTGTGTGTGTGTGTGTGTGTGTGTGAACAGAAACATCTTGTTTCACCTTGTCAGCTCATTTGTGCTGCAGTGTGAGAAGGTCATGATGTGACAGCATGAACTAACGTCTATGACTCCACGAAAGTATGTGTGTGTGTGTGTTTCTGCGACCTTTTACCCCCTGAGTCTAAATGTGTCTCGTCAGAATCTTTGTCTCTTTTCTTGTTTTTTTTGTGTGACAAACAAACAGCAGACGTGTATGAACGTGTGAATCCATGTAATCATAATAATGAATGACAAAGTTAACGACACAGTTTGAACAGACTGGACATGAATCACATGACTCACTGTGATTCAGACTGTGATGATGCTGATCCACTGTCATGAGACACACACACACACACACAGACGCTCATGAAAAACAAAACACATTTGTCATTAATTATATAAAAAAAATACTCAAATGTCTCATTTACATATCATTTAAATAAAGACTTCCTGTGCTGCTGCTGTCGCTGCTGCTGTCACTGCTCTGTATTGAACGCCAACACTGCCATAATTCACTCTTCACAAAGACGTATCTAAGATTTAAAGGACCACACAGTGATTTCACATGATATTTAAAACACTTATGTAACTTGGGTGAGATGAATAAATAAATATATAAATAATAGATAAATAAGTACATGTATGTACATTTAATTAATCAAAAATTGATAAATAATAATAAATAGATCAGTAAACAAATTTGCTGTATGGACGACCAATGCTGCCAAAATTAAATCCTAATGAAGAAATATTTAGAAATATTATATAGAAATATTTAAAGTAGGATACATAACACTTTGATTGGAAAGGTCGTAGAACTTTGTCATGGCCAGACGTCACGTTATTAGCAGAGGTTAGCCTCAGAGGCTAGCGGCAGTTACCAGCACTTGCTCAAAAGCAGAGAACTCAAACCTTTGGTGGTCACATGACTGAGTAACCAACTGATGGACCTCAGATGGACCTGCTGACACCTAATGGTGGAGTTAAGTCGCAAGTCAAGTCTGAAGTCGCTGTTTGTTCGACATCGTGATTAAAATAACTTTTTTAGAACTTTGACGTGGTCAGACGTCGTACGAAGAACGTGGATATTTAACTCAGGATTAAACCCAGGAACTTGGATTTTTAATTTGCGATTAAACCCACGAAAATGGCTTTTTAATCTCAGGATAAAACCCAGGAATATGGATGTGTTTTTCTTCCTGAGCAGCAGGTGTGTGTGTGAGCGTGCATGCGTGCCTGTGTGTGTGCCCAGGACGTCTCATTTATCTGCTGTCTTTAATGAGCCGCAGGTGGGCGGAGCCTCTCTCTGCAGCTCGTTAGAGAGGATGGACTCGGTTCACTGCCAACCACAGGTATAAATTATTACTGCTCACTGTGTGTGTATGTGTGTGTGCGTGCTAGGGCTCTCATTAACATATAGACTTAGTCTTTATTAAGGTTTCAGTTTCCTTCGGTTGAATCATGTGACCTGTGATGTCATTAAACGCCTTGTCGCCGTTGCCGTGGAGACGACCTGACCTGACTTGATCAAAGGTCATTGAAGTACCAGATGAGAGCGTGTGCAGGTGGTTGTGTTTGATGATGAGAGGTGATTAAAGAGCAGGAGGCGGAGCCATAAACCGACCTGTTACATTCAGCTCATAAAACGTCCCACTTTACCACCGGGTGGTAAAAAAGTGACTTTTTACCACTTTGACACTTTGGTTCAAGACGTGATGAGAGAGTGGAGCGTGACATCGTAAACATGGCCTCTTATTGGTGCATGAGTGCCAGGACACGCCCCCAAACCACAGCAATAAAGGTCAGAAGACGTAAAAAACACAAAATAAAAGGTTTCCTCTTTAAAGATTAAAAACATGGATTGTTAACTCAGGATTAAACCCAGGAACATGAATCTTTAACTTCAGGATTAAACCCAGGAACATGAATCTTTAACTTCAGGATTAAACCCAGGATCATGAATCTTTAACTTCAGGATTAAACCCAGGAACATGAATCTTTAACTTCAGGTTTAAACCCAGGAACATGAATCTTTAACTTCAGGATTAAACCCAGGAACATGAATCTTTAATTTCAGGATAAAACCCAGGAACATGAATCTTTAACTTCAGGATTAAACCCAGGAACATGAATCTTTAACTTCAGGATTAAACCCAGGAACATGGATCTTTAATTTCAGGATTAAACCCAGGAACATGAATCTTTAATTTCAGGATTAAAACCAGGAACATGAATCTTTAACTTCAGGATTAAACCCAGGAACATGAATCTTTAACTTCAGGATTAAACGCAGCAACATGGATCTTTAACTTCAGTATTAAATCCAAGAACATGAATCTTTAATTTTAGGATTAAACCCAGTAACATGGATCTTTAACTTCAGGATTAAACCCAGGAACATGAATCTTTAACTTCATGATTAAAACCAGGAACATGAATCTTTAACTTCATGATTAAAACCAGGAACATGAATCTTTAACTTCATGATTAAAACCAGGAACATGAATCTTTAACTTCAGGATTAAACCCAAGAGCATGAATCTTTACCTCAAATTTAAACCCAGGAACATGAATCTTTAACTCAAGATCAAACCCAGGAACATGGATATTTAATTTCAGTATTAAACCCAGGAACATGAATCTTTATTTTTGGGATTAAACCCAGGAACATGAATCATTAACTTCAGCATTAAACCCAGGAACATGAATCTTTAATTTCAGGATGAAACCTAGGAACATGGATCTTTAACTTCAGGATTAAACCCAGGAACATGAATCTTTAACTTCAGGATTAAACCCAGGAACATGAATCTTTAATTTCCGGAATAAAACCCAGGAACATGGATCTTTAACTTCAGGATTAAACCCAGGAACATGAATTTTTAACTTCAGGATTAAACCCAGGAACCTGAATCTTTAACTTCAGGATTAAAACCAGGAACATGAATCTTTAACTTCAGGAACATGAATGATCAATGTGTAACTCTTTCTCAGTTTAAGAAGGAAAAATTGTTTCCCAACTGTGTTTGAACGGACAGATGGAGAGGCTGACACACACAGACACACACACACACACACACACACACAGTGGAGGGGATTTCCCTCCTTCTGTTGCCGATGTTCTCTCGTCTTATTTATCCATTTTGTCGTCCACAGAGGACACAGTCTGTCCTGCGTGGACCTGATGATGGACGCACAGAGAAAATGGCTGATGATGATGATGATGATGATGCATGTGAACAGCAGGGGCCAGTGTGTGCCACTTTCTTTAGTATTTGTGGTGTAGCATTTAAAGCAGGGGGGATGGGCAGGGCTTTGCTCTCAGTAATCATAAATAGAACATTCTTATTCATGCTAACTAGCAGCTGTAGCTAACAGCAACAACTGTCTTTATTGGAATAAAAGAAAAAACATGCTGAGTCATGCTCTGGCAGTAGAAAAGTGCCACGTCATGATCTCCATGATCAAAGTGACGGTGATGTCTGTCTGTGATTGGACGCTCTGTCCGTCCGCCTCTCTCATCACTCATTACAGACGCTCCATTATCGCCGCGGCGACGAGTGTCTTAACCTGCGCTAAACAGAAGATCAGGACGGTAAACTCTGTCCCCTCGTCTCCACTGCGTCCCTCTAATCTGTCCATGATTACAGAGAGCGACACCGTGTGTGTGTGACCACAGATGTCTCACGCTCCTCGTCTTCAGCTTGTCGTCTTCAGCTCATCGTCTTCATCATCTTCAGCTCGTCGTCTTTGCGTTTTCAGCTTGTCGTTTTAAATGTTTTGTTGTCTCTTCAGATTCTTGTCTTAGTCCAATAATCAGAATCTGTTTGTTTCTGATCAGTTTATTGATTCTGTTTCCAGAACAAACTAAATCAAGTCACACACACACACACCGTGACATAATCCCTGCTGTTGCTATGGTTACTAATCATTCTGCATAATTCACGTGGTCTTCATTGTTAATTCAGGGCCGAGGCTCAATCAGAGACTGTTTAAACACATCATGTTTTCATAATCGATATTCATCAGTTCATCACCGGAGGGCAGCACCAAGCAGCTCCAGCACCGCGTTGAGAAAAGTCCGGCTTGGTTTAGATTATCCTGAATCATCAGATCATGTGAGGCTGAAAACTGTTTCCTCACAAAGAGTCGACTTTTGGACATGGAGAAATTAATATTTGGAGATGCTTAGAGAAGTCAGAGGTTTGGAGAAGTTGCTCCAAGTCAATGTTTGTGGAAGTGAACGTTTAGAGAAGTCGATGTTTGTAGAAGCAGATTTTTGACGACTTTTGGGGAACTTGACGTTTAGAGCCGTGGACTTTGGGAAGAAGTTTGTGGAAGTCGACTAGGGCTGGGCGATATGGGATAGTCATATCTCGATATTTTATAGCTGAATGGTGATACTCGATATATATCTCGATATTTTTTCATTTTTTTAATATTTATTTTTTCTAATATGCTATAATAAGCATTATAGCATATTAAATAAAATGTTTTCCAGAGGCAAACCCTTTAAAAAATACACAAGCAGTCACATGCCAAATGTCAGAGGTCACTGAAATAAAAATGCTCCTTGAAAAAAATAGAACAAATCTCTTTCCTGCATTACAATAATATACAGTAATTAATTCAAAAATACAATACTGTTACAATTTTAACAGAAATAAAAACAAACTTAATAAAATAGGAACAAACATGACTAATAAAATAATAATTGTATCTGTGAAAATGAATAGGGGAGAGGAGGGAGGAAAGAAGCGGCCAGAGATGTAGCGGCTAATCTAAATGTCGTGCGGCGTTTGTGCAAAACTGAGGAAAAACTGCAGAAAAAGTGTCTCACTGGGAAAAGTGTGGGTTTTAAAATACCCACCTCCCCCACGGATGTGACGCCCCGGTGTGTGTATGTAGGGACGCAGGGAGAGAAGAAATAGGTGAGATCTTGCGGCTCATGTATTGTCATTTTAACGCAAAATTAATTATATCGATACAAGCGATATTGTCCCGTGGTATATCTCGTTTAGAAATATATGGATATACATTCAAATATCGAGATATCACCCAGCCCTAAAGTCGACATTTGTGGAACGATGTTTAGAGAAGTTGAGTTTTGGAGAAGTTGGTAGAAGTGAACGTTTGTAGAATTCGGACATTCAGAGAAGCTAAGTCCACGAGAGAATCTGTAAACGTCAGTGTTTTAGTTGGCGTTTGGAGACATGACGTGAGTGTTTGTGGAACGATAAGTTAACTTTGATAATGTAAAAGTGAACGTCAACATTCAGAGAAGATGATTGGTAAAAGACCAAGTTCGGAGAAGTTGATGTTTGTAAAAGACAAAGTTCGGAGAAGTTGACGTTTCGAGAAGTCGCCTTTGGGCTAAACTTGTGTCTGGAACTTGGCGAAGTTTATGAAGATGTTTGTAGAGGACGACTGTCTCTGTACGATGTTCCTCTGCTGAAGAACTAAAGAATGTCTTTAACTTGAGCTCATCCACGTTCACAGAGAGAAGACAGGAAATGAAAGATGTGACTAAGACGTGGGGGCGTGGCCTGAACCTCAAAGAACATGGACGCCATGAGCGTTTGGTCGGATTATTACTGAGAAAGATTGTAATGATAAAAAATGTCTGGAATAAAAAACGTCAGAAAAAGAAATAAAGAGGATAAATAAGGAGGATTAATGCGTTCATCTGTTCAGAGGAAACCAGCGGATGAAGGGATGAAGGAGGAGGAGAGTGATGGAGTGCGTCAGGGACAGAAGACAGAAGACACGTCATGGACGAACGGAAAAGAGTAGGAGGAGGAGATGAGACGGAGAGACAGAGATCTGAAACCAGGCGATTAGACGAAGAGGAGGACGGAGACGGATGAGACGACCGAGACGGAGAAGACAGACGAGAGATAAGGGACGGAGAAGACAGACGAGAGACGAGGGACTGAGAAGACAGACGAGGGACGGAGAAGACAGATGAGAGGCAGAGAAGACAGAAGAGGGACAGAGAAGACAGAAAAGAGACAGAGAAGACCGACAAGGAATGGAGAAGACAGACAAGGGACAGAGAAGACAGACGAGAGATAAGGAAGACGAGAGACGAGGGACGGAGAAGACAGACGAGGGACAGAGAAGAGATAAGGAAGAAGAGAGACGAGGGACGGAGAAGACAGACGAGGGACAGAGAAGAGATAAGGAAGAAGAGAGACGAGGGACGGAGAAGACAGAGAAGACAGAAGAGGGACAGAGAAGACAGAAAAGAGACGGAGAAGACAGAAGAGGGACGGAGAAGAGAGACGAGGGACAGAGAAGACAGACGAGGGACGGAGAAGACGAACTGAGACAGGAAAGTGGTGGGAGAGACAGTGATGGAGTGAGAGCAAGGGAACGGGGGACAAGAGAGAGACAAAAACCATCAGAGTCCAGAGACAAAAACCACCAGAAACCAGAGACAAAAAACCCATCAGAGTCCAGAGACAAAAAACGCCAGAGTCCAGAGACAAAAACCGCCAGAGTCCAGAGACAAAAACCACCAGAGTCCAGAGACAAAAACCATCAGAGTCCAGGGCAAAAACCGCCAGAGTCCAGAGACAAAAACCATCCAGGTCTTGAGTATGTCCTAAAATGTCCCGGTTCTTGGACTGGTCCGACTTCTTAAATCTAAATACATTTTTGTCAGATTGACTGTCAAAACAGTCTCTTACTTCAAAAGGAAAATATTTTCTCCTGATTAAAGGAGGAAGAGGAGGAGGAAGAGTTATTATTTTAGCATGTAGAGTTGATCAAATTCACCTGTGTGAGCACACAGATACTTCCTCCTCAGACCTTCAAAATAAAATGTGTCCTGAGAGGATGAGTGGATAAAAATGAGAGGATGAAAATGAGCGGATGAAGATGAGAGGATCAGTGGATGAAAATGAGAGGATGAAGATTGGTGGATGAAAATTAGAGGATGAGTGGATAAAACTGAGAGGATGAAGATGGGTGGATGAAGATGAGAGGATAAGTGGATGAAATGAAGATGGGTGGATGAAAATGAGTGGATGTGTGGATGAAAATGAGAGGGTGAAGATGAGTGGATGAAAATTAGAAGATGAAGATGAGAGGATGAGTGGATGAAGATGGGTGGATGAAAATGAGAAGATGAGTGGATGAAAATGACAGGATGAAGATGAGTGGATGAACATGAGGGGATGAGTGGATGAAAATGAGAGGATGAAGATGGGTGGATGAAAATGAGAAGATGAGTGGATGAAAATGACAGGATGAAGATGAGTTTATGAGTGGATGAAAATGAGAGGATGATTGGATGAAAATGACTGGATAAGGTGGAAAAAAATGAGAGGATGGAGATAAGTGGATGAAAATTAGAGGATGAGTAGATGAAAATGACCGGATGAAGATGAGAGGATGAGTGGATGAAAATGAACAGATGAAGATGAGTGGATAAAAATGAGAGAAGTGAGTGGATGAAAATGATGTGATGTTATGATGAAGAGCAGATTTATTCCAGTGTTCTCTCATCTCCTCTGACCCCAAACTCATTACCATAGAAACTACATTCTGTCTGTTGATTGGACTGAAGCTGTGTACACACACACAGTAGTGAGACTGACAGTGAGCAGAATGTTAAATCACTGAAGACAGATAATAGATTATTACAGATTATTAGTGTTTGTTGTGTCTTATTTTTAGTTGTTTTTAAATCATCACATTTCTTCATCTTTGCTTCTATTTTCTGCTTAAAGACTTAAAGCTGTCACATAAAGATCTAACACTCACACACTATTATCGTCTGCAGTAACGCTGAATACAATCTGCCATATGTTTAACCACTCACTCTCCCACACCAAAGCCCAGAGAGAAAATCGGTGACTTTAACATCACACACACAGGAGTTGTTAATCCACTGCTGCCTCCATCACTAAATTCAAATGTCTGATTTTGTCACTTCAGTGTTTGAAATCCTTTGTTCAGATTAACCTCAGTGACACAAAGTGACCACACGAGGCAGCAGAGGACCAGCAGCTCCTGTTTCCCCGCAGCTAAAATCACTGATTTTCTCTTTGGGGTTTGGTGCAGGGAGAGTTTTTGGGTTAAACAATGTGATCTCACAGTGATGACATGAATCATACGGTGTGTTTGTTGATGTTTTCGTTTTCAGCAGGGGCGGGGGACAAGCTGGGCTGGGCCTTTGGTCTCGGGCTGGAGCGACTCGCCATGGTTCTGTACCAGATCCCCGACATCAGGCTGTTCTGGAGTCAGGACGAACGTTTCCTCACACAGTTCATCCTGGACGACATTCACCAGCCTGTGTGTTTCCAGGTACATGTACGCACACACACACACACAGGTGAGATGGAAGGAAAGAAAGTGTGTGGGTGAGAGAAAGAGACAGATATTGTTCTAAGAAGGAGAGTGATATGAAGATGAAGTGGTGAGGGATGGAGGGACTGAGCTCTCTCTCTCCCTCTCTCTCTTCCTCTCTTCCTCTCTTCCTCTCTTCCTCTCTCTCTCCCTCTCTCCCTCTCTCCCTGTCTCTCTCTCCAGTCTTATTGATGACCTCAGTTCCTCCACAGAGCAGCAGCAGCAGCAGCTCATTGTTGCCCAGGGTCAGTGCTTCTCTCCTGGGCCAGAACTCTGCACCTTCCCCCTGAACAACTGCTGCTAATGAACTGTGACCGCAAGCAATTCTGTGTGTGTGTGTGTGTGTGTGTGTGTGTGTGTATCCAGTGTCACTCCACTCTAATAGTGTTGAATGACCTCATCATGTCCCTCTGGAACAACAGGAAACTGAAGTTTGTAAACCACTCACTCTCCCACACCAAACCCCATAGAGAAAATCAGTGATTTTAGCTGGCAGGGACACAGGAGCTGCTGGTCCTCTGCTGCCTCATATGGTCACTTTGTGTCACTGAAATAAATCTGAACAAAGGAATTTAAATGCCAAATTAACAAAATAAGACATTTGAACTTAGTGATGGAGGCAGCAGTGGATCAACATCTCCTGTGTGTGTGATGTTAAAATCACTGATTTTCTCTATGGGGTTTGGTGTGAGAGAGTGAGTGGTTTACAAACTTCAGTTTCCTGTTGGAAAGGTCTGTCTAACAGTGAGATAAAGACGTGGACATGTTCTTAAAGATGTCGTAGACTTAAACTGACCCGGATTTTATTTGATAGATTTTTTGCTGAGTGGCTAAAATCTGTGTTTCTTTTTGTAAAACTAAAGTTGAGAAAAGTCACTCTCTCACACCAAAGCCCATAGAGAAAATCAGTGATTTTAACATCACAGCACACAGGAGTTGTTGATCCACTGCTGCCTCCATCACTAAGTTCAAATGTCTTATTTTGTTCATTCGGCATTTAAAATCCTTTGTTCAGATTTACTTCAGTGACGCAAAGTGACCACACGAGGCAGCAGTAGACCAGCAGCTCCCGTTTAGTGTGGGAGAGTGAGTGGTTTACAAACTGCTGACATTTTTCAGTGAATTTATCAGAACAATAAAAATGTCGACCACTGTTTATTTTCCTGTAGAATATCCACATATATTAGCAGCGGTTATAAAAAAAGAGACAAAATTCTATTTAAATTGATTGTGTCACAGTTTGTTTTTGCTTCACTGATGAAAGACATAAATAAATGGATAAAGAAACATGAAAAGAGAGGAATTGAAAAATAAGAACAGCAGGAGCCTCTTCTTCTTTATTACAAGTTCTTTCCACAATAATCAACCCTTCACACATGAATGAGTGATTAGTTCACTGAAGTGAACACACATTTATTCTGTTTTATTATTAACTTTCACTTTGTCTCTCTCTCTTCTGTCCAGCTTTAGTTTCTGCTGTTGTTTTATTTGTTTTTGTTTGTTTTATCACCTAAAAAATGTTATGTTTTTATTACAAATAGTTTGTCAGAGCTCAAGGATTAAAAATGTGTCTTTCTTTGTGTGTAAGCCTCTCAGTAAGTACCCGCCGCTCCACAACGACATTTCATTCTGGCTGCCAGAGGCGGGGCCAGAGGCGGGGCCACAGAGCTTCACGGCGAACGACTTCTACGACCTGGTTCGTTCCATCGGAGGAGATCTGGTGGAGAAAGTGACACTGGTGGACGAGTTCACACACCCACAGTAAGAACACACACACACACATTTTCATTTTCATGTAATCTTTCATTTTAGCAGTTATTCCCTGAATACGGCGCCCCCTAGCCTTAATCTGTGGAAGCAGCATCTGTGTGTGTGTGTTAAAGTGGGCAGTGGGGGGGGGGGGTGTCAGAGGTCATAGGCCACAGACTGCTCTGGTAATTACTCAGAAAACAACAGGGGGTGATAGAGGCTCCTCACTGGAGTTCTGACTCTGACCTTTGACCTCAGTGTTTTTTTGTCTCTGCTCTTTAAACGTGACATGGACACAATGTCTTCACTGTAGTCCACACACACACATAGTGTCCTTGACGATCACCTCTGAGCTGCAGTCTCTGCTGTTGACGTCTCATTTTTTAAGTGGTACGTGTGTGGTGTGTGTGTGTGTGTGTGTGTGTGTGTTTACCTCTATCCTTGTAAGGACCACTTACAGTGTGTGTGTGTCAGTGTGTGTCTAAAGGGCAGCAGTAGGAGGTTTGTTACCTTATGGCTGAGAACTACTTTTTCTCATTACTGCGACACACACACACACACGCACACACACACACTTACCTGCCTGACCTTGCAATACTGTGTGTGTGTGTGTGTGTGTGTGGGGTGAGAGCCCTGCAGTGCGTAAAAATGTCTGCCACAATTCATCTTTCAGCATTTTAATGTCTTTTAAATAGCGACCTTTTTCCCCGCCGAGCTCACACACACTCACGCGCACACACACGCGCACACCACATTACATTAATACAGCCTGACTCTTAGTTGAACAGACACTCTGGGGGACGAGGACTCAGGACTTTGTCTCAGCAGATTTTCTCAAAGTGAAACTTTTATTAAACTCAACACGATCGACGAAAACAAAACCTCAATCAATAAATGAATGAGGTCGTGTCTTTAATCAGCTGAACATGTTGACACATCTGTCTCATGTGATTAATAACACGTTCACGTCTTTATCTCACTGTTTCACAGACATTTGTAAACCACTCACTCTCTCACACCAAACCTCATAGAAAATCAGTGATTTTAACATCAGAGCACACAGGAGTTGTTGATCCACTGCTGCCTCCATCACTAAGTTCAAATTTCTTATTTTGTCAATTCAGCATTCAAAATCCATCATTTAGATTTAAATCAGTGACATGAAGTGACCACACGAGGCAGCAGTAGACCAGCAGCTCCTGTGTCCCCACCAGCTAAAATCACTGATTTTCTCTCTGTGGTTTGGTGTGGGAGAGTGAGTGGTTTTATAAACTTCAGTTTTCTGTCGTTCAAATGTGTTATTTGTTGAACTCAGTGTTTGAAATCCTTTGTTCAGTTGTACCGCAGTGCCACAAACTGACCACACGGGGCAGCAGTGGACCAGCAGCTCCTGTGTGAGATGTTTGATAATGAAGTCTCCAAACAAACTATAAATGGATCTAAAACTGCAGACTCTCAGGTCTGTGTGTGTGTGTGTGTGTGTGTGTGTGTGTGTGTGTGTGTGTGTGAAGTAATGAAGGAGAGAGAGAGAGAACCGAGTGGCTGCTGTTGTCTCTCGCCCTCTCCTCTGCTCTGTAAACATCTCATGTCGTAGCAAATCAAAGCTGATGCTTCGCGATGATCCCACACAAATCTGAGTTTATTGGTCGACAGCTCTGTCAGCCGCGACCGAGCCGCGGCTAATCTGATAATCTGACAGAGCTGTCAGTCTCTCTCACACACACACACACACACACACACACACACTCACACACGCTCAGGTCTGTGCAGCTACTCTTCTCAGGACTCTCAGGACTTTCAAATTCTAACAGACTGGCGGGGGGGCAGGGGGGCAAGGGAAGAAAAGGTCAAACTTTTTGAGAAATAATAATATTT
>NC_081134.1:27580359-27602859 GCF_958295425.1 Solea solea
AAAGTTGGTAGAGTATGGTATATTACAGTACAGTAGATTAGAGTATGGTATATTAGCGTTCAGTAGATTAGAGTATGGTATATTAGAGTACTGTAGATTAGAGTGTAATAGGTTAGAGTACGGTAGATTAGAGTACAGTAGAGTATGGTAGATTAGTTTGGTACATTAGGGTACTGTAGATTAGAGTATAGTAAATCAGAGTATTATAGATTAGAGTATGGTATATTAGGGTATGGTATAATAGAATACTGTAGATTAGAGTATGGTATATAAGAGTACTGTAGATTAGAGTATGGTATATTAGCGTTCAGTTGTAGTGCTTGTGTGCGTGTACGTGCATGCGTGTGTGTGTGTTCTAAATTTTTCTCCATGTTACTTTGAACCAGAACAGAAGGTAAAGAGACAGAAAAACAGAGAGAGACAGACAACAGGTTAACTTTACATCAACAGAATCAATACACACACGTAACCTGAGAGAGGACGATGATGATGAAGATGCTCCTGTGGTTCAGTGGAAAAGCACTTGTGCCTCCATTTTACTGATAATGATCCTCTTCCTGCTTTTCCTCCATTTTAATACAATTAATTCACACACACACACACACTCAAGTGTCTTCCTGTTTGTCTCTCAATGCGCATCGACCCAAACACACACACACTCGCTCTCTCGCTCTCTCTCTCTCTCACACACACACACATACACACACACACTCTCAAGTGAAGTGGTTTTAAATGAATGAGAAAGAGAAAGGGTGAGTTGGGCGAGAGAGGCAGATACAGACTGGAAAAATATCAGTGAGTTCCAGTACAGACACTTATTATTATTATTATTACTATCATTATTATTATTATTATTATCATTATTATTATTACCATTATTATTATTATTATTGTTATAATAGGAGAGCAGTTAGGCTAACATAACCTTTAACCTTGGGAGAGTAGTTAGCTTAGCATAGGCCTTGTGTCAAGCCCAGTAGAGTAGTAATAGGCTTAGTGTTAGCTCCATGATATTAGTTAGCTTAGCATTAGCAGCAACATATTAGTAAGTTTAGGTTTACCTCCAGGAGAGTAGTCACCCTAGCATTAGCCACAAGAGAGGAGTTATATTAGCATTACCTTCAGGAGAGTGGTAACATTTAGCATCAGCTCCATGGTAATGGTTAGCTTAGCATTAAGAGCCACAAGTATTATCTTCAGTTGAAGCTAAGACAAATGATTCAGCATACTGTGACTTTAAAAATAATTTTTTATTCTGCTTTTTTGTCTTGTAAATGATCTTAATGTATTTATTTTTACTCTACATGTTGTTTTAATTTGACTTTTTTTTTTTAAATGAAAAAAAACTGAAGCAGTTTGTCATTAAATATTAATCCGTGTGTGTGTTTGTGTTCTCCACCACCACAGTGTGAAGTGACAGCTGTTGTGTTAAATGGCTTCTCTCCAGTTGAATCTCAGTTGTGTTTTAGAGTTTTGTGTGTGTGTGTGTAGAAAAACTCCAGTGCACAGAAAGTTTACCTCCTAAACCCTGTGAAGGTTCAGAAATATAAAGGCACAGTTCAGGAGTTCACAGAGACACAGAGGCTCAGTCTGAGTGAAACACACGTTTCTAGGGATGTCCCGATCCGATATTGATATCGGATATCGATCTGATATCAGCCAAAAAACGAGTATTGGATTATATCGGATTGCCTCTAAAAACTCCGATACAACAGTCCATTCCGCTCCAGCACTTCTATCCAGCAGCGCCCGCTGTGATCACGTGGGCTCTGCGTGTTGGATGCATGTAGATCACGCGTGTGTGTGCTACTGCTATTTCAGAGGTTAAACATTTTTCTTTTAAGCGAGCACGAGCTAGCCGTTAGCACCACGCTAGCTCATCCTGAGGCGAGCTGCTAAAACAACATTATTTCATAAACCAGCGCCACCTGTCGACTTTCAACAGCCTCCGTTTGTTAATTATATATATATAAAAGAGCTTTGTGTGTTTTAAATGTGTCCTGAAGCTCCACACAGTACGTCTGCGGGGCCGGTCCTCGGGCTCCGGGTTTACCTTAGGGATGAGTCACTCACCCTGTGTGGGTTGGGCTAATCCAAAATAGTGAAAACAAGGGGGATGTTCTCTGAAGACACGCTGTTACCTGTGAAACACGGCTGCTCTGAAAACACCCCATTAGCACTTGGTACTTTCCTCCTGATGAAATGAACCATACACTGTATGAAATGATCATGGCAAAAAATCCAATATTCTTATGTTGAAGGTTAAAATAGATGTAAACCATTGGTTAATAATAGATGTACACACTATTGTTCTCTGTTTAAGTAATATCACTTGATCAAGCCTATTCTAACATTCCACACTACAAAATAAGTCACAATAGTATGTATGATTCGTGCTGATATCGTATCGAATCGATATCGACCAATACTCAAGGCTGCAATATCGGTATCGTATCGGAAGTGAAAAACTTGTATCGGGACATCCCTACATGTTTCACGTTTATTTCTCACTGTTAGACAGACTTTTCTAACAGGAAACTGAAGTTTGTAAACCACTCACCCTCCCACACCAAAGCCCATAGAGAAAATCAGTGATTAGGGTTAGGGTTTAACATCACAGCACACAGGAGTTGTTGATCCACTGCTGCCTCCATCAATAAGTTCTAATGTCTTATTTGGTCAATTCGGCATTTGAAAATCCTTCATTTAGATTTAAATCAGTGACACAACGTGACCACACGAGGCAGCAGTAGACCAGCAGCTCCTGTGTCCCCGTCAGCTAAAATCACTGATTTTCTCTATGGACTTTGGTGTGGGAGAGAAGAGGAGAAGGAGAAATGAATTATTAACAGGAGTGTCACTGTAGTCTGGATACCTGTCTGTCACACACACACATACACACACACACGCACGCACGCACACACACACACACACACACACACACACACACACACACACTGCAGTCTGATTACCTGATCAATATGACAGGAGTCAGTCTGAGCTCATTAATTATTCATGAGTCTGGACCCTGATTGGTCCATGAGGACGATCAGAGACTTTAATTGTTTTAATTTCGTCTTTTCGTCTTTCGTCTCGTTTTTCTTTCCTTTATTGTTTCCTGTGGTTTGTTGTGTATATATATACATGTATATGTATGTACATGATCCACTTGACATGAGTTGCGCGTGATTGGCCGCTCATATCAGATGTGCTTCCTCGTTGCCGTGGTGAATAATTCAGACACTGGTTTCACCGTGGGCCTCGCTGGCATTTCCTCTGTGCTAATTACTGCGCTAAGTGTTTCACTTGACCTTTAGCTGCGTGAGTGACGTTTTCACTGCGGTTTTCTTTTTGTTTAAACATCTGTGTTTGTACAGTTGTTCTCGCCGTGTTAACCCTTTCTGTGTGGGAGAGAGTTATGCTCCTCCTCCTTTTTCACTTATTTTACTAAGTCTACGATGTCTTTATCACTCTGTTAGACAGACTTTTCCAACAGGTAACTGAAGTTTGTAAACCACTCACTCTCCCACACCAAACACCAAAGAGACAATCAGTGATTTTAGCTGGCCGGGACACAGGAGCTGCTGGTCTGCTGCTGCCTCGTGTGGTCACTTTGTGTCACTGAGATCACTCTGAAGGATTTTAAAAGTCGAAGTGACAAAATAAGACATTTGAACTCCTGTGTGCTGTGATGTTAAAATCACTGTTTTTCTCTATGGGGTTTGGTGTGGGAGAGTGAGTGGTTTACAAACTTGAGTTTCCTGTTGGAAAAGTCTGTCTAACAGTGAGATAAAGACGTGAACACGTAAATTTAAAGCTGTATATGTCGATGCAGTGAAAAGGAAAAAACCGACCTCCTTTTTCCTCTCGTTCAGACGAGAATCCGTCTTTTATCTCTCAAGATTCTGAGGGTCGTGAGAGAATTCCCGTCTGTGTAAAACATTTGTGAAGCTGATTCATCACTCGCCGTCTTCTTAATGTGACGTGTTCAGACCCTCAGCCGCGACCTCTGACCTCACAGTAGATGTGGTCACAGAGATGAAGACAGACCGTTGACAGAGCCAGAGCTCCTGCTCGCTCGGCTGCTAACTGCTACAGAGCAGCAGTGAATAATGAATGCACATGTATTAATAGATCACAGGCAGCTCTCACCAGGCCACCACCGCTGCCTCGCCACGCACAAAAAAACACGAGAAAAAAGGACTTTTCCTCGTCTGCCTCTGAAATTTGTTTGATTTTGTTTGTCATTTTTTATTCATGAGCGGAATCCAGCAGAAGACTTTGATTTGAAAAACAGAACTTTAATTATAATTCAGTTTCATATGCAGGGAAAGACGCCGTGACTTCACTGAAAAAAAACACTGACAGTAAACGCATCGTTATGACCACGCTCACTTCATCACAAACTAAAGGTTAAAGGTGCAGTCTGTAACTGTGAGGAGGGAAATTTAATAAACTACTCATAAGTATGAATTCTAAAAGTACTTTAGAATCACTTGAAATATATGAATATAGCTGAAGTTTTTGTTGCCTTAGAATATTAAAATATGAAGTTTGTAAACCACTCACTCTCCCACACCAAAGCCCACACAGGAGTTTTTGATCCACTGCTGCCTTCATCACTAAGTTCAAATGTCTTATTTTGTTAATTCGACTTTCAAAATCCTTTGTTCAGATTGACCTCAGTGACACAAAGTTACCACACGAGGCAGCAGAGGACCAGCAGCTCCTGTGTCCCCACCAGTTAAAATAACTGATTTTCTCTCTGGACTTTGGTGTGGGAGAGTGAGTGGTTTAGGAAACTTCAGTTTCCTGTTGGAAAATTCTGTCTAAAACTAATACAGGGAGGCGTTGCCAATCTGTTCACCCCAGAAAACGTGTGTTTTCCTCATGTCATTTTAAAACAAGGAATGAAGGATCAGACTTCCTTGTTTCCTTGTTTCCTTGTTTCCTTCCTTCCTTCTTTCATTCTTTCCTTCTTTCCTTCTTTCCTCCCCTCGTATCAGGTCTCCCCTCACATGAAGGCATCACAATGCTTTCAAGGGCGTTGGCAGCTGCTGGAGTTTTCTCTCTTCTTCACCTCCTTCATCTGTCATCAGTCTCTCTCTCTCTCTCTCTCTCTTACCCTCTCTCTCACTCTCTCGCTCTGTCTCTCTCTCTCTCCGTCTCTCCTGTCTCTCTCTCTCTCTGTCTCTCTCTCTGTCTCTCTGTCTCTGTCGCTGTCTCTCCTGTCTCTCTCTCCTGTCTCTCTCTGTCTCTGTCGCTGTCTCTCCTGTCTCTCTCTGTCTCTCTCTGTCTGTCTCGCTCTCTCCCTCTGTCTCTCCTGTCTCTCTCTGTCTCTGTCGCTGTCTCTCCTGTCTCTCTCTGTCTCTCTCTCTCTCTGTCTCGCTCTCTCCCTCTGTCTGAATTAAATCTTCTCCTCGTTAAAAAAAAATTGTCTCTAACTTGAGGGGGCGTGGCCTCAGTGGGGCAATAAAATGTGTGTTTTTTTAAAACTTATTAAATGTGTGTGTGTGTGTACTTGTGTGTGTACATGTGTGTGTTTGTGCGTGTGTGTGTGTGTACATGTGTGCATTTGTGTTTGTGTGCGTGTGTGTACATGTGTGCGTGTGTGTGTGTGTGTACATGTGTGCATTTGTGTTTGCGTGTCTGCATGTGTGTGTACATGTGTGCGTGTGTGTGTACATGTGTGCGTATGTGTGTACATGTGTGTGTTTACATGTGTGACTGAGAACCTGATGTTTATTTTTCATGCATAATGTAATGTGTTTATTTATCACCCATCTTCCTACAGTGTGTGTGTGTGTGTGTTACAGGTGTCACTGTATCAACCTTATGCCCCACCCCCAAACCCCACCCCCCACCTACACACACATATATGTTGGCTGATAATGGAGACATGAATTATTCAAGCAGCACATAAAATACCATTGAGGGTGTGTGCGTGTGTGTGTGATGTGTAATTGTGTTTGTGTGTCTTTATTTGTTTTCTCTCTCTGACATTTCCACCAAATGTACTTATGTTCAATAATTCACTAGCTGCTGAGAGAGAGACACAGAGGATGAATAGCACAGGTAGAGAGAGAGAGACACACAGAGGATGAATAGCACAGGTAGAGAGAGAGAGAGAGACACAGAGGATGAATAGCACAGGTAGAGAGAGAGAGACACAGAGGATGAATGGCACAGGTAGAGAGAGAGAGACACAGAGGATGAATAGCACAGGTAGAGAGAGAGAGACACAGAGGATGAATGGCACAGGTAGAGAGAGAGAGACACAGAGGATGAATAGCACAGGTAGAGAGAGAGAGACACAGAGGATGAATAGCACAGGTAGAGAGAGAGAGACACAGAGGATGAATGGCACAGGTAGAGAGAGAGAGACACAGAGGATGAATGGCACAGGTAGAGAGAGAGAGACACAGAGGATGAATAGCACAGGTAGAGAGAGAGAGACACAGAGGATGAATGGCACAGGTAGAGAGAGAGAGACACAGAGGATGAATGGCACAGGTAGAGAGAGAGAGACACAGAGGATGAATGGCACAGGTAGAGAGAGAGAGACACAGAGGATGAATGGCACAGGTAGAGAGAGAGAGACACAGAGGATGAATGGCACAGGTAGAGAGAGAGAGACACAGAGGATGAATAGCACAGGTAGAGAGAGAGAGACACAGAGGATGAATAGCACAGGTAGAGAGAGAGAGACACAGAGGATGAATGGCACAGGTAGAGAGAGAGAGAGAGACACAGAGGATGAATGGCACAGGTAGAGAGAGAGGAAAAACAAGGAGCGACATTTGTTTTTCCTCGTGTTATAACCTGTGTTCCTTATTTATGACAGCGATCAATACTCGTTGACTTTATTTTTTCAGAATTAAACATTTATGTTTCCAGCTTTAAAGGCATAGTTCATCTTTATTGACGCTGTTAGACAGACTTTTCCAACAGGAAACTGAAGTTTGTAAACCACTCACTCTCCCACACCAAACCACATAGACAAAATCAGTGATTTTAACATCACACACACAGGAGTTGTTGATCCACTGCTGCCTCCATCACTAAGTTTAACTGTCTTATTTTAGTGAATTCAGCTTATGAAATCCTCTCCCTCTCTCTCTCCCTCCCTCCCTCTCTCTCTCTCTCTCTCTCTCTCTGTCTCTCTGTCTCTCTCCCTCTCTCTCAGGTCCCGGAGGCGGAGTCAGTGTTACCGCATCATCTATCGCCATATGGAGCGAACACTGTCTCAGCAGGAGGTTCGACTCGTCCACAAGGAGATTGAAGACGCCGCTGAGGCTGAGCTGGGCGTGCAGGGCAGATACTGACAGACAGACACACACACACACACACAGATTTATTCTCTGAATAAAGTTTGTTTAGTTTTGAACAGACGACATCTTGGTCTGTTTTCACATGAGCGTGTGCAGGTGACGAGACGTCTCAGGTGTGAGGAGGAAGAACGACTTCATTTATTCAAGACAAATATTCAATCACAGCTGATGGAGTTTTTTATTTGTCCAGGAGGAGAAGGAGGAGAGGCAGTCGTTTCTCACATTTATCCCTATCAGGGTCCTGTAGGCTGTTGATCCTCGGTTACCACAGTGATTTACTACCTGTTGCATTCAAACTGAACATGACACTGAGGTTTCATACACTGAGGTTATACACAGTGCCGGTCAACAGAGGTAGACGGGACAGCAGCACCTGATGCTGTGTCACTGGGGGTGGTACTGAAATATTTTAAAAGTGCATCTGAAGAGAGAAGAGAAGTATATGTGACGACTGCATGTTACATTTTAATAAAAAAACAGATGCTTGGTGTGCTATACATGAGACTAATATAGACTAATAATGAAAATGTGATGAGATTTATCAACTTTATTGTCATTGCGATGCAATTCAGTCTAACCACAGTGCAAAAACCAGTAAAGTGCAGTGAAATTATATAGCCTATGAATGATATGGGAAAGCTAAGGTATGAAATATTAACAGTAATACACTTTAACACTGATGCAAACTTTAACAAACATAAACTGTGACACATAAAACCAAAGGCTTACAACCAGCAAGCTAGCAAGCTAACACTCTGCTCAAACAACGGTAACTACGATGCATTAAACTATTAATTTCATGCACTTCATCACACTGACATTACTGTACCTCTATCTTTTTCACGTTTTTCTTCCTCTTCTTTCCTTCTTTTCCTTCCGGATGGCTTCAGTCTTTTGGACATAATTCCGATACAGTGTCATTAATCTTTATCTTCGTCTCTGGGTCACGGTCCATTCAGATTCAGACAGCTGGCTTCTTGACCCCGCCCCCCTCACAGAGGGCAGGTACAGAGCAACGGCTCGTTGCACCCAGAAAAAAGGCTTCTGCATTATTTAATAGTCTTTGCTATGACTTTATGTTGCTGTGGGCTTATATAATATTTCGAAATAATAGTAATAATGGCACTGGTAAAAAAAAAAAAGTATTTATATATATATATATATATTTTATTTTTTTTATTTTTTATTTTTCCCCCGTTTTCGGCGCCCCCTGCGGATGACGGCACCCCTAGCATTTGCCTATACTGCCTATGCCCAGGGCCGGCTCTGGTTATACACACACACACACACACACACACACACAACAGCAGCATGTTCTTGTTTGATTATAAGTGCAGAAAGTACAAATGTGTGTCATTTGTTTGTCAGTTTAAGTCTACGACGTCTTAAGAACATGTTCACGTGTAATCTCACTGTTAGACATCAGTGATCAGTGATTTAAGCTTGTGGGACACATGTGCTGCTGGTCCTCTGCTGCCTCATGTGGTCACTTTGTGTCACTGTAGTCAACGTGAACAAAGGATTTTAAATGCCGAATTGAACAAAATAAGACATTTGAACTTAGTGATGGAGGGAGAAGTGGATCAACAACTCCTGTGTGTGTGATGTTAAAATCACTGATTTTCTCTATGGGCTTTGGTGTGGGAGAGTGAGTGAGATTGAATTGCTGCACATTCTCCTTCATGAATCGAATTCACCTCTGTCTCTTTTGGTAAGTGGCTCACACACACACTCTGACACAGTCACACTCACACACACACACTCACGCAGTCACACTCACACACACACACTCACGCAGTCACACTCACACACACACACTCTGTCAGTTACTGTGTGACAGTGTTGAGGCTTCTCCTGTCGCTGCCGTCAGCCATTTAATGAATTCTGAGTTTTACACACACACACATTTGAATGCAGCTCATTAGACAACAGACACACACACACTGAGCATAACAACCCAGCAGCACTCTGTCAGCATGGTGAGATACGCTGGCTTAGGCTGCTACGATTACACACAAACACACACACACACACACACACACACACAGTGACAGTCTGTCAGTCATGCAGTGGGAGACTCTGTCTCTGTCTTCGATGGCTCGTCACCGTGGTCCAGTTAAAAACTGAGCTCTGACAGTTTCAGGCCACGCTCGCACACACACACACACACACACACACACACACGTTCGACATTCGTGACTTGAGGGGACATTGCATTGACTTACATTCATTTCCTGGCGACTTACTCTAACCTTAACCACAATTACTACTGGCCTAACCCTAACCTCAAACTAACCTTAAAACACATCTTCACCTTAAAATCTAGTCATTTACGTTATGGGGACTTGATTTTTGTTCCCACAAGGAAGACAAGTCCCCCTAATGTGACTGTGTAAACAGGTTTAGGTCCCCACAACATTAGTAATACATGGACACACACACACACACAGTCAGTGTTTCCATATTTTCCTGTGCTGCACTTGTGTTGTTTTATTTAGAGCAGAGTGACTCCTCTGTCCTTCAGAGGTCACACTGAGATAAAGTGTACTTATAAGACCCCTTTAACACACACTCACTCTGTTAGATTTGTAAAAAATTTAATTTTAATTTATTTCTATTTGTTATTTCTATCAAACGTTAAGAACAACATGGTGGTACAGTCTGAAGTAATGACTGTGCGCTCCAGCAGGGGGCGCTGTGGGCATGGCCTGACCTCAGATCCACTTTAAACATTAAACATAAACCACAACATCATGTGGGAATATTTTTATTTTCTTTTTTACATCGACAGTCAAATCTGCTGAGTCACCTTAGTTAGCTTAGTTGTTAGCTTAGCTGTTCCACTAACTAGCCTCCATTTTTTCCTTTAATCCGTTCAGATACAAAATCTGGATTAAAGATTCAGTAGAGTTTTTCACTGAATAAAACAACTCTCTCACACACACTCACTGAACAGCTGGAGCTTTAAATGTAACATCTGGACAACTTTTATTAAAATAATAAAAAAAAGAATCCAGATCAGTCGTCAACGAGTGAAACTTTGACAACATCATAAATCAGCCACAGGGGACAGCAGTGAGACGTGTTTTAGTTCCTCTGGTGTAAACAGCAAACATTTGAGCCAAAACAAGCTAAGTACCAAATATACGTAGTTAGCTTATTGGCGTAATTAGCCACAGGTCAGAAAGTGACTGAACATAAATGTAGTTAGCTTAGCATTAGCCACAGGAGAGAGCGGGTCAGAAAGTGAGTGAAGATAACTTCTTACCGACATCGGGACATAAATGGAGAACAAAATCCCAGCTGCGACATTTCCACTTCTTCTGCTCTAGTCCTTATGCTAAGCTAAGCTAACAGCTGCTGTGTTATAACTGTGGCTGTGCATTGTCTCATCAGGTCCAGTCAATCAGAGACAGAAAAACTCAACCTGCAGAGACGAGCGGAGGGTCAGGTAACACACACACACGCACACACTCACAGGAAGAAGCCATCCATCAAACATCCTGATGCTCTCAAAGGGCAGACCACACACACACCTCATTTATTTCCTGTTTCCTGACCTTTCTGTCCCTCTCGCTCACACACACAGGTTACTTCCTGTTGTTGAGCTCAGGCGTGTGTGACACGTCGTCAGTCACTGTCGTCGTCACCGTGTCTCATATTCTTGTCCTTCACTCGTGCATTGAAATGTCCGACAGTTTGATCATGTGACAGCAGACCCAACACGTTCTCACTGATGGACGCCTTCTTCTACTGTCTTTGTCTGTTGGACCAAACAATCAAGAAGTTTCACACCAATGTCCATAGAGAAAATCAGTGATTTTAGCTGCAGGGACACAGGAGTTGCTGGTCTACTGCTGCCTCCTGTGGTCACTTTGTGTCACTGTAGTGAATCTGAACAAAGGATTTTTAATGCCGAATTGACAAAATAAGACATGTGAACTTAGTGATGGAGGCAGCAGAGGATAAACATCTCCTTTGCTGTGATGTTAAAATCACTGATTTTCTCTATGGGGTTTGGTGTGGGAGAGTGAGTGGTTTACAAACTTCAGTTTCCTGTTGTAAAGTCTGTCTCACAGTGAGATAAAGACGTGATCATGTTCTTAAGACATCATAGACTTAAACTGATGTAGATTTTATTAACAGAGTCCTTTGTTAAGTGGCTAAAATCTGTCCCCCTCTGGCAGCCATTTTGTTTTAACTGCACATGCATGCTTGCCTGGTTTGGTGCTTAGTGGACCAAACCCCATAGAGAAAATCAGTGATTTTAACATCACACGAGGCAGCAGAGGACCAGCAGCTCCTCTGTCTCTTTTATTGTGTTCCTCGTATAGAACCACACTTTAATTAGTGCAGTTATATATAGATGTCACGTCATGTTGGTGTGATTTTCCTCGTCAGTCTCTCAGTTTTCCTGCTGTGACGATGACACGTTCACAGCGTCTTCACATCTGTCTGTGATATAAATATCTGTGTGGAAACGTTCACATCTGTTCACTGTGACACTTTGATCCACACTGAAAATCACTCATCAATCAATCACATGGTTCTGGACAAATGTGAAAATGAACGCTAACAAACTCCTGCACAGGAAGGGAGTCCACTCAGCAGCCATCTTGTTTACATCTTGTTCAAATAATAATAATAAAGAGTTATTTTGTTTTGACTTAGCTAGCTTTAGCCCCTGTGGAGCAGAAAGTGAGTGAAAATAAATGTAGTTAGCTTAGCATTAGCCCCTAGAGAGGGTAGTGCAGAAAGTGAGTGAGGTTGTTGGACTACCTATTAACTTAAATGAATAAAGTTAGCTTAGCATTAGCCACATGAGATAACATAGGGGAAGGTTAGTTTAAAAAAAAACAACACAGTTGGCTTAGCATTAGCCCCAGAGGGAAACATAGCAGGAAATTATCGGAAATTATCATAGTTGGCTTAGCATTAGTCCTAGAGAAAACATAGCAGAAAGTTATTGGAAATAACACAGTTGCCTTAGCATTAGCCCCTAGGAGAGGGCAGGGTAGAATGTGAGTGAGAAAATTGTAGTTAGCTTAGCATTAGCCCCAGGAGAGAAGTCATGAGTTTTGTTTATTCAACATTACACGATGTTAATTAAAACACACACACACACACACACACACACACACACACACACACAGGTTTGTGCAGCTATTCTTCAGAGCCTTATCACTATAACCTTAACCTTAACTAGTTAATGACTAACACTAACCTTCTTCAGAAATAAGGTTCTGCCTCAGTAGGACCAGGTTTTGGTCTTCATGAGGACTGCTGGTCCTGACATGGTCCTAAAGAGGTAACAAATACATGAACACACACACACACACACACAGGTTGATTTAGTTTCTCAGACATTGGCTTGGCATTTCCAATATGCTGCCTAACTCAAACCTATTACACCCACACTGTGTGTGTGTGTGCGCGTGCATGTGTGTGTGTAATATGAACACTATGCAGATCAATTCTCACTGTAAAACACGCTGCTCCTTAAAGAGAGAGAGGAAGAAAAATGACATCCCAGCTCAATTACCATGGCAACCTCTCCTCATCCTCCATCCCAACACACACACACACACACTGGTGATGTGTGTGTGGAAGGAGGGGGGTGAGCAAGGGGCTCTAACCTTCCAAGATTTCCCAGCTGCTATTTTCCAGAGAGAGAGAGAGAGACACACACACACATAACACACACACACACTCTGTCTCTCATTAAAAAACAACACGTGTGTGTGTGTGTGTGTTTAATTTTAATGTGTTTTATTTAGAAACGACTCAGAGAGAGAGAGAGAGAGTGGGCGGGACTGAGTGTCACGCTTCATGTAATGATTTATTATATACACAGTGCAGTTGTGTTAAAAAAAACTACGTTTTTTAATTGGTTAAAGGGACAGTACATAAAACAAAGGCTCATCAACCGTGACCCACCTGTGGGCCCCTACATTTGTGACATGTTTGTGAACCATAGGATTCTACCACAGCCTAAGTGATACTTTTATTTGACTTACATTTCATGTTATTGGTCTTAATTTTATTTATGTGTGAAATAACAAATAAATTAGTTATTAACTAAATAAAAAGTCTGTTTCAGTTTCAAGGGTTTGGGTTAAAAATGAAGTCTTTCATTCATGTAACTGAAAATCCCAAACACCATGAAGCCGCTGTCACTGATATCAGTCCAGACTTTTTATTGTCTCATATGAAGACAACAAAAAGAGAGAGAGAGACACATGGGTGTTGTCGCTCGCCCTCACACACACACACACACACACACACACACACAGAGCAGCAGACGCTGGAGACATGGTGTGAGTGTGTGGATGCATGTATTTAAAGGATTTGCAAAGATCAGGAGAAAACCTGACCACCCTCACTCACACACACACCATGTTCACCATGTTCTGTGCTCACGCTGACAGAACACGATGGCAAACACACTCGAGTCTGTTTCTGAAAATCAACAACAGCTGAAACTGAAATTTAAAAACTCTTCACATTTTTACTGGGAAAAAAAAGAATAAAATATTATATATAAATAAGGATTTATGTCCACTTCCTGTATTAAAATTTGGACGCTCCCTAAACTTCATTAATGTGCCGTATAGAAGCAGACAATACCTAAACATCATTAAGCCAATATATAAAAAATTACTGTGCTATATAAATGTTGACGCTCCCTAAATTTAATTACTGTGCTTTATAAATGTTGACGCTCCCTAAACCTCATTACTGTGCTGTATAAATGTTGACGCTCCCTAAATTTCATTACTGTGCTTTATAAATGTTGACGCTCCCTAAACCTCATTACTGTGCTGTATAAATGTTGACACTTGTAGAACCTGATAATGTAATAAATCCCAGATAATGTAATAAAAATTTGCACTTGAGTCCATTGAAAATGTAATCAAACCTGATAATGTAATAACTTCCCGATAATGTAATAAAGTGCGTGTCCCAATAATGTAATACACTTTTTACCAATAATGTAATAAAGTATTACATTAACGGGAGGTTATTACATTATCAGGTTAGCCTTCATTTCGCAGGTCCTGATAATGTAATAACTCCCCAATATTGTAATATATATGTATAACAATTTAACAGCAGACCACCCGTTACTTGGGTTCAAGTGGTGATACTGTGTAAGCAACACAAGCTCGAGAGCTCTAGTGCCACCAACAGGACAAAGTTGGACATGCATGTATGTACATTAAGTTTTGACTTGTTCATCCGTTTTTCACAAACGATGTATCACTGGAACCCTTGGGCCAAGCCGAGTTCAACGCACCCTTAATGTTTTTTTCAGCCATATTGGATTTTCTGCCATCTTTGATTTACTCCATAACCTTTAAAAACATTGTTCAGATGATCTTCAGACATGCCACACGAATGCATTCAACATCTTGAAATTCAAAGGTGCTTGGCCGTGACAGCCAATCAAACATGACGTTGAGGGCACCAAACAGGAAGTAAGCCAATTTCTCTGCAACCCTTTAACATATTTTTTTTACATTATCAGGATTTTATTACATTATCAGGTTCTACAACACTCCCTAACAAAATTCACAAATAAAAACTGCATTCAAACCACTGCTTAGTTTACATCTTGGTTAATGTGTACATAAAGGCTGACACTCCCTAACTCACTTTAACTCAGCCTGAGGCGTCAACGCCTCGTAGACGCTCCCTAACTCTGTTATTGCTACTCTAACTTAATAATATGTGTGTGTGTGTGTGTGTGTGCGTGCGTGCGTGCGTGCGTGCGTGTGTGCGCATGTGGACCTGGTCAAAATGACCATATCTAGGAGAACCTGGTCTATCAGGTCCTGCGCTGTCAGGACCTGCTCTATCAGGATCTGCTCTAGGAAAACTTGGTCTCTTAGGACCTGGTCTAACAGAGTCTCGTCAGATGATGAGCAGCAGCAGCAGCAGCAGCAGACCTGTTTTAGTCTTAGTCTAAACCTCAGTTCAGTCCTCTTGAGACTGAAACTCTCCACCAGTGCACTGATCCAGATCAGATGTGGGCGGAGCCTCTGAGTCAGAACTCCTGACCCATTTAAAGATCAGAGAGCTTCTCTGTGACACTCACTGACTCCACTCTGTCCCCGCTGGTCCTCACAGGATCCAGTTCTTGGATTGAGCTGGTTCCTCCTCAGGGAACTCAGACCCTGAGCAGAAGCAGAGCAGGTTATTTTCAGCTCTCGACCTGTTTTACATTTTAGAAACGAAACGTTTGTCACTGGAACTCAACAAGCTTCTTCACAAACAGAGTCAGGTTAAAGGAACGATTCAGGATTTTTGAAGTGTGTTTGTGTTCGACACAGAGTCAGTGTTAAAATGCAGGTGACTGCACTGTGAGCGCCCCCTGTGCTGAGAAACAGCCACAGCAGGTGAGTATAAAGTCCATGATGATGACTACGTCATATGTTCACGTCTTGCAGCCCGTGGCCAGTGGAAAGGGAACTTGACTTGTCGCCGGTTCAAATCCCCACCCGGCCAAAAAGGACTGGGGTACCCCTGAGCAAGGTACCCAACCCCCAATGCTCCCCGGGCGCTACTCAGTGTGGCAGCCCACTGCTCCTAATTCTAGGATGGGTCAAAATGCAGAGGAATACTTTCCCTAAGGGGATTAATAAAATTAAACTTTATCTCACTGTGAGACAGACTTTTCCAACAGGAAACTGAAGTTTGTAAACCACTCACTCTCCCAAACAAAGCACATAGAGAAAATCAGTGATTTTAACGTCACAGCACACAGGAGTTGTTGATCCACTGCTGCCTCCATCACTTTTTGTCCCTTCGGCTTTTAAAATCCTTCATTCAGACTGACCTCAGTGACACAAAGTGGCCACACGAGGCAGCAGAGGACCAGCAGCTCCTGTGTCCCCGCCAGCTGAAATCACTTAATATCTCTATGGAGTTTGGCATGTGTGTGAGTGTGGTCACGTGTGAATGGGAAGAATATAAATGTGACACCTCTCTCTCTCCGTTTCATTTCCTGTTTTAGACCTTTTCTTTAACCAAAAAAAGACAACGATAGATTTTTCCTCCTTTTAGTCTCATCAATTCCACAGGGATTGTGGGTAATGTAGTTTCTGCAGATATGCAGTATGTATACACACACACGTGAGTGTGTACAAATGTAGGCTGAATGCAGTGATTGATGTTGCAGACGACTGAGTGAATACAGAACGGGATAAGACTGGAAAACTCCCCAAATCCCGCTGGATTTCCTCCAGCTCTCAGGCTTCCCTTCATACATTTTTAATGAGCTGCTCCTGTTTCTGCCTACAGGCTATTATTAACTCTGATTTATGTATTTCAACAAAACTACACCCTCTTTCTCCCGCTGCTAATGCTACTGCTAAATCTATTATTATTAATATTACTGCTAATGCTAATACTACTCCTAATGCTAATACTAATGATACTTCTACTACTGCTAATGCTGCTGCTGCTACTAATGCTACTGCTAGAACTAATGTTTATACTATTACAACAAAATTTGCAGTAACAATATTCATGATAATATTTTTAAAGATTTTAAAAGAAAATTAAGAGTATTTTCATATTTCCCCAGTGATTTAATGATGGTTTAATATTTACAAGGTTCCTTGAATGCATCGTGGTCGCTCAGTTCAATTCATCTAGACAGTATTATAATATTAATAATAATAATGACAGTAAGTCATAATTATTATTATTATTAGTTTTGCATCAATGTGTCTTCATAAAAAGTGTTTCCTAAATGAAAACATTGAATGATGTTTTTTCCTATAGCATTTCTATTGTTTTCTTATAAATGTGGTTTTACAGATATTTCAGAACAAATGCAGTTTTATGAGATTTTAATCGTTTCCTCTTTAATTATATTCATTCTGTACAACAACACATTTTCCATCCAGATTAAAAATGGAACAAATGTTTTATTTCTTCTCTCTGTTTTTCCTCGTAAATGTTAATTATGATTTTTATTGTTATTCATAACAGTTTCCTGCCGGCAGCAGCTGTGGGACAATAAAGTGTTGTTAAAGCTCATTTACAGCAGAGTCTTTCAAACTGAGAGTATTATTATTATTATTATTATCATAAACTGCTCTGGAAATATGAAACAATATGAAACAAATGCAACATCATAAAGTCATCAATTGTATTATTAAAGCTCTGAAACATATGGTTTTACAGTTACTCCAGTTATAATCTTAATATTTATATTTCTCTACGTGTTCACTGTTGAATTTGCTTTAAAAGAATTCTGGTTTCATATAAAAACAAAAACAAATGAGTCTGAATCAGATCATCATGCAGTTAAAATGATGAATATTCATTAAAATATTGATTTAAATATCATAAATATTCCAGTTGCAGTCGTCAAATTTTTTTTTTAAGATTATGGGATGTCAGTATCAGTGAAAAACTGTCAAACACTAAATAATTTTGCTTGTCACGTGATTATTAAAGGAAAGGAACTTTCCTCGTTAGATCATTAACGATCTCAACACTGTTTGTTCTGAAATATCTGTAAAAACACATTTATATAGAAAAAATATAAAAACATGTTGAGCATTTTAAACTGATATAGAAAAAAACATCAATGTTTTCATTTAGGAAACGCTTTTTATGAAGAAACGTTGATTCAAAACTAATAATAATGATGACTTAACTGAGCGACCACGATGCATTCAAGGAACCTTGTAAATCAAAACTGTTATTGATAAAAGCTTCAGTTTTCTATCTTTAAAAATATTATCATGAATATTGTTAATGCAAGTAGCATTGGTATTAACAGTTGTATTAGTGTTAGCAGTAGTATTAGCATTAGCAGTAGTAGTAGAGTTAGCAGTAGTATTAGCATTAGCACTATAGTCTTTTTTCAATTTCAAGTTCATATTTCACTTATATGATATATTATATCATATTATATTATATTATAATATATTATATTATATTATATTAGTTGAAAGATTTTACCACAAACACAGAATAAATCTAAATAAAACCAATTATGACCAATTATGGAAGAATAACAGCGATGTTATTGTGCTTGTATTTTCTCCATGTTTCTCATGGAGTTAATAATTGTGAATCTTCTCAAGATTATGAGATATTGGAAATAATAAAACTTTAAAACCACCATAAACCCCAAGACATCACAGTGAATTATTTCTTATTATTATTATTATTGTTATTGTTGTTATTATCATTATCACTATCATTATCACTATTATTATTATAATAATAATGGTAATAATAACCCATGCGCATGAGTATTATGGTAAGTTTTGTCTTTTTATAGATCTATATAGTTCTATGGGGTGCTGTGAGCGCCCCCTGTGGTGAGAACCAGTCTGACACAGAGAGGCTCACACTCAGTGAAAACAAAATGGCTGCCAGCAGGAAGACAACGAAGAAAAAAATGATTTTAACCACTTAACATGTTATCTTTAAGAACATGTTCACGTCTTTATCTCACTATTACACAGACTTTATAAACCACTCACTCTCCCACACCAAACCTCATAGAGAAAATCAGGGATTTTAATATCACAGCACACAGGAGTTGTTGATCCACTGCTGCCTCCATCACTAAGTTCAAATGTCTTATTTTGTTAATTCGGCAATCCTTTGTTCAGATTTACCACAGTGACACAAAGTGACCACACAAGGCAGCAGTAGACCAACAGCTTCTGTGTCCCCGCCAGTTAAAATCACTGATTTTATGGACTTTGGTGTGGGAGAGTGAGTGGTTTACAAACTTCAGTTTCCTGTGTGAAAAGTCTGCGTAACAGTGAGATACAGACGTAAAACTTGGTCTTAAGACGTCGTAGACTTAAAGTGACATCGATTTTATTGAACTATAAACGTAAAACCTACACATTTCCTCACAATGTGTCATTAGCTTATCATTTATCTTTAAAATGATGCAGGAATATTATGGATATGTTTTCATGGCGTGACATCACCAAAATATTATGAAGACTAAACACACATCTGCTACATGAGTTCAGTTCACCTTCCTCCTCCTCTGAGTCTCGATCGATACTCGCTGAGAGCTGAGATGTGGCAGCAGCTCAGGGACGCTCCCTCATTAATAATGAATACACAGCAAACCTCATTGAGTGTGTGTGTGTGTGTGTGTGATCAAAACAACAGAACGCTCATTTTCAAACATTATTTTATTTATTTGCTCTTTTTCATCTTAGCAATCTTTTCTATTTATCTCTCTCTTTTTTGTTAAATATCTCCGTAGATTTTAAATCTTTTGTAAATTATTATTCTCGTGTTAAAACTGTGTGCAATAAACTATCTATAATCTGTCTCTCTCTCTCTTAAATTTAATTTCTGTTCCTTTGATATACATGTTCTCTTGTTATTATTTAGATGATTCTTTTTTGTTATTACGCAACATCCCCATAAACAAACAAACAAACAAACAAAGAGAAGTACACGTCTTTCAGAGGCAGTGGAAACAAACGTTCATTGATTGATTGTATTTTCCATGTTGATGATGTTTTTTTTATCTAAACACACAAACCTAAAAGATTCCACGTCTACTGTGAATCAGCGGCACATGAAAAGGGGGGATGTGCTAAATGGCAACAGTCGTCTCGCTCTTCAGCCACGGTTGTGTTATTGTTATTGTTATTATTATTATTATTATTATTATCGTTATTATTATATTATTGTTATTATTGTTTCAGCTACACTGGCCGTGAAGTCGCTGTTATATTGCTGTCAAACGTCTCGACCGTCAGTCGCTTTCTTCAGAGACAAAATGGCGGAAAAGAACGTACGTTTTTTTATCCTCGTGTCACGACAAAGACAAGGTTTCAGGAAATGAGCACAAACAACGGAAAAATACTGAATAAAAATGTTCATAAGTACATCTAAACTTTGTCCGCTACGTTAGCCACATGCTGTCATCAAATCTCTGCTACAGTAACCTCAGCTAACCTAGCATCATGTGGTTTAGCTGCTGACTGCCTTTATTTTAGCGATAAACGTGAACTAGCGTGTGTTCATCTTTTATAACGCGGTCTGTTCTGGTTTATCCACTAAACCACACCCACACCCTCTATAACTCAACTGTTAGCCATGCTAACCTGTTAGCTAAAGGACGCAATCATCTTGTTCACTCTGTTCTGCTTGTAAACAACAACCAAACCAATGTTGTCGCTGTCTCTTTAATCTAACCGCTAGCCAAGCTAACCTGTTAGCTAAAGGACACAATCAGCTCTATAAAAAAGACGTTTAGCTAACGAAAGGGTGAACTGAACCTTGAGCTAAATCTGTTCATAAACAAACAACACGTTAGCTACTTTACACTGTTCGTCTGCTGCTAAGCTACCAGCTAACCTTAGCTAGTGACTCACTGAGGTTTAGCTTGCTCAACATTATTCCCGGTAGCTGTCAAATTTAGCTGCGTTTGACCTTTTGTATGACATCATTACTAAAATATTAGCATTAGTGAACACATTCTCCTGTGTTTGTTTGTTTGTGTTTGTATGTTTGTATTTGTTTGTTTGTATTTGTTTGTATGTGTCTGTTTGTTTGTTTGTGTTTGTGCTCATGTCCTGAAACATTTTCCTTTGAAGTGACTTCATGCAGGTTTTTAAACTTCGGTCTAAACTGGATTTTAAACTTTAACTAAGACACAGACGCCGTTAGCGCTCGTTAGCGCTCGACAAACTCAGGTCAAAGGCTATAAATGTAAAGACATGCAGGGGTCAAAGGTCACCCGGTTTTACCTGTAGAACCTAAAGCACCTACTGTGACGACACAAAGAACACAAAAGTCACTTCAGTCCATTCACACACGGGGGCGCTGTGGAGCCGACGTCTCCACCAGCATTCAAAGAAAGAACGAAACAGATGAAAGTGATTAAACTGAACTTATTGATTTGGTCAGAGTTAAACTCGAGCCTGAGGCGTCAAGCGGACGGAACATGAATAGTTCATGAGTCGTGTAATTCCACAAGTGTCAAACGAGCAGAAATACATCGCTCTTTCATTTCTGTCGTCGTTTCAGCTTGTGTTGAATATGTTGTGGAGGAGAGGCGGGGTCAGGGCGGCGTGTGATTGGACGAGGAGGCGGCGCAGGGGCGTGGCCAGCAGGCGTCCCGACACAGTTGCAGAGTGACGTCGCGATACAAATCCATCCGTTTGATTTTTTAGGTGAAGTTTGATGAATGTTTTCTTTTTTCTCTTCTTTTTTTCCTTTCTTTTCTTCTTCTTCCTCTTTGTGTTTGGATTCTTTTCCTCCTCGTGTTTCTGTTAAAACGCCAGCCAAGTCAGTACAGTGGGCATCGCGCTGAGGACCACGGCGAGGAAGCCCCTGGCGTCGGCAGATCTGGTGGCTGCGTTTCGGCTGCCACAGAGTTCAAACAGACTCCCACGGAAGTCCAGGTTGCGCGACTCCTTTTTCAGTTTCTCCCACAGATCCGTGGCTCCCTCCTGGCAGTCGGCCAGCGCCGTGGAGGCACAGGAGTGGAAGTTATCCCAGTAACTGTCGGGAGAAAACATAGCGAGCGTTAACACCACGGGCCCCACGACTTCAGTGGGAGGCAACAGCCACTCAGGACACCGAGCCAAGAGTGGAAGTGGTCCCAGAATGTGGCAGCATGCAAAACAAAGTGAGCAAATAAAGCTTCTGAGGACAAACTGAAGCACAGCAGGGCGTTTGATATCCTTTAAAAACAAATATGAAAGAATCTGTGAGGCGTTCAAGTGTTTTAACTCATAAAATCTACGTCAGTTTAAGTCTACGATGTCTTTAAGAACATGTTCACATCTTTATCTAAGTGTTAGACAGATGTTTATAAACCACTCACTCTCCCACACCAAAGCCCATAGAGAAAATCATTGATTTTAACATCACACACACAGGAGTTGTTGATCCACTGCTGCCTCCATCACTAAGTTCTAATGTCTTATTTTAGAGAATTCGGCATTTAAAAATCTTTATTCAGATTTACTTCAGTGAAACAAAGTGACCACACGAGGCAGCAGAGGACCAGCAGCTCCTGTATCCCAGCCAGCTAAAATCACTGATTTTCTCTATGGGCTTTGGTGTGGGAGAGTGAGTGTTTTGCAAACTTTAGTTTCCTGTTATAAACGGGATAAATCTACATCAGCTTAAGTCTACGACACATCCACGTCTT